>NC_079206.1:38263278-38563278 GCF_026745355.1 Beta vulgaris subsp. vulgaris | reverse complement strand
AAGGCACGTCCAGGCACTAGGTGACCTCAGGCACATGTAGGCGCGCATCAGGACACTTTTTGGGGCAGGCGCTAGGCAGCCGCCTCTGTCGCATTTAGGGTAGATGCGTGAGAGAAGACATGAGCTAAAAACCATTAGAGAACCAAAATATCTTAGTTTTGAAAAGCGTAACCAAGGTACGCCCAGGCGCTAGGTGACCTCTGGCACATGTAGGCGTGCCTTAGGACACTTTTTGGGGCAGGCGCTAGGCAGCCTCCTCTGTCGCTTTTAGAGTAGATGCGTGAGAGAAGACATGAGCTAAAAACCATTAAAGAAGCAAAATATCTTAAAAATAAATCGTACCAAGATGTAAAACTCAATATTCGAGCGAAAGCCCACAATTAATTGCGTGAAATTGCTTTACTTTTATCTCTATATCATAGCCTTAATGAAACCCTAGTTTCGGATAAAATTAATAATTGTATATTGGCCATAAAGTGACCAATTGTGGCAGAGATTGCCGGTGAGCAATCTCCGGTGACGTTCAGATGATGTCGCCGGTTAAGCGTCCCAAGCATGTATCTCTTTCCTCGTTTTTTCTTAACTTTCTCTCTCTACGGTCTTTTCTCTTTCTTTTTTTTCTTTCTGTCACGTCTCTCCTCGATGTTTTTCCTTTTACATCCTTTGTACTCTGACTAAGTGATTGAGTGTCACTGACCCATATCGCTTATTTTGTTTATAATTTGACCCTTTATTTAATGGCTATGAAAATTTACAAATTAGTTTTGCTTCTGTTCTTTTTCATTTTATTGATGGGATGCTTCATCCACTTCAGGTGTGTTCGTTACAAATATAATTTACAGTAATTTTTGAAATTGGCAATAGCTGGCAACAAGTAGCTTAGTTTCATAGGTATACTAAGAATATGGCAATTATAAAATTTCACTAGCTAATTTTACAATCTATAGGCACTAGGAAGTAGCAGCCAATAATTTTTTAATGATTATGTTGTTTTGATTTGAAATATGTTTTTGACACCAAAGGTGCATCTCGCGTGCAGTACGCTTGCCTTTGCCTTGCGCCTCCCTTCGCCTTGCGTTTCGCACCTCGGTGCGCCTCGCGCTCTTAAATCTGAGTTCAATATCAATGTCTGGCTTTTGTAAGCATTGGGTCGTGTGATATAGGTCTTCTGATTGAGCTTAACTGCTTAACCCAAAAGATTGACTAAAGTGCTGGAGGGCTTACAAGCACATATAGACCCCAGATATCCCCTGGAACCTGGAGCTCAAACCCCATGGTAGATCATAAGATTCCAAATTTAATTACAGTCAAAGCACCAGCGGCCTTGGCTGTAGACCATTGCATGTCAGGACTTGATGTTCATGCTGATTCCATGCGGACTGATGTGCTTTGGCAGTCAGCTCTGATCACATTGGTTCTTTTTCCCTAGACAGTCAACTGGTATTTTTTCTATCTGATGACTTTGGCTAACTAATTAGTTTTCTTGAAGGTGGCACAACCATTTGAATCCAGATATAAAAAAGGATGCTTGGACATTGGAGGAAGAATTAGCTCTCATGGATGCACATCGCATATATGGGAATAAGTGGGCTGAAATAGCCAAGTTTCTACCTGGAAGGTAAGAGAAGATGCTTGATTACTTTAAAGGTGATTTATTTTTCATACAGAATCTCTCATGTGAGCTACTGCATTTTTTAGGCAATAAATGATGCTCCCTCATCATTGGGTGTTGATTGAATAACTAGAATAGTTCTCAAGCACATGTGAGCGCGTAATAGTCCTTTTGTAGAGGATTAGCAGAAACAGAATCAAAATGAATGAACTACATAATAAATCGTAGTGTAGACTGCATGGAAACCTGATTGGATATTGATTTCTCTTTGCACTTCAATTCCTGATTATTAAAGTTCAAGGATTGAACTGCTTTCTCTATTGGATAAGAAAAGAGGAGAAAAAGGGTGGACCTCCTGCAGAGATTAGAAGCTGAACATTATCTGTCAATCCCGGAGATTCGTGATTACCTGTGATGTTGCACAGTAGCGTGTACCTGGTTACAAACAAGTTGTACCTTTTTCTTTTCGCACCTCAACTCAATGTGTCTGAAAATGGTGCTCTTTTATAGTGACATAGGAGACTTTCCTGTTGGATGAAATTAACCAATCAGCCCTCATTGAACTGTTGCCTGGCTAAGTTAGATTGCGTATGGAAACTCTTGTTAGCTTTTTCTTCTTATAATCTAAATAAGGCAAAAAGACACTCCAATTGCACCTAACATCATCTTTCTGCTACTCTTTTTTTTATTTCATAGGACTGATAATGCTATAAAAAATCACTGGAATAGTTCCTTGAAGAAGAAGCTAGAGTTTTATTTGGCCACCGGCAAACTCCCGCCCGTTGCTAAGAATAATCTTCAGAATAATGCACGCGTTACAGAGAGACCTACTTCTAGCGGGAAATTGATGGCTGGTTCGAATAAAGAATCCGACTCATCTGCTCAGACTTCCTCATGTGCTACAGATTTCCAGAAACCGGAAGACACAAAAACCAAGTTGGATCAATCAAGCAAACTTCAAGAATTGGGTCCGTCCAGTTGTCCAGCTGATGAGTCTGCTGATTCAGGTGTTGTGGAGCGATCATCATATATAGACTTCAGGTGTAGTAATTCAAATTATTTACCATTGTTTGATAGATGTGGGAGTGCTGAAAGGGCTGAGAAAAACGAGGGTGTCGTTACACCTATGCCGCATGTAAATTCAATTTATGGGTCATTGTACTATAAACCTCCAGAAGACAATAGTTGTAGTCCATCAGAATCAAGCATAGCCAATAGTTCCACGCAGCCTGATTGCAGCCCAGCACCAATCACATCACAATTAGGTTTCTTCACTCCACCTTGTGTGAAGAGCAATGGCGCTTCTGTGCATAGCACAGAATCTATATTAAAAAATGCAGCCATGACTTTTCCTAATACTCCTTCCATATTGAGAAAGAGAAGGGCCCAACTTCAAATTCCTCATACCCAAAATAATGGAAAATCTGATGAAGCTTCCTGCAAACATAGGTGTTCGTCCTCAATTGAACAGCAAAGTGCAATTCATCAATCTGGGTACCAGGAGGGAGGATTGGTTCCGACTCCACCATCTCATACCTCTGTTGTGACCGAATTTTGCAATGGAAAGCCTTTTAATGCATCTCCACCATATCGGTTAAGATCAAAACGCACAGCTATTCTGAAATCTGTGGAGAAACAGCTGGAATTCACAGAAAAAGAGAAGGAAAGCAACGCCACATCTATAGACTTCCAGTTCAGAGGCAACACTCCTATCAGAGAACGCATATCGCATACAAAGATGGGGGTGACCTAGTGTTTGGTAAGTTTACGCTATTTCTAGATGATCACTTCATGTTTGAATCTGCAGTACCCATTTTAACTGTGTCCTTGGCATGTTTCTGTACTCGGAATTCACTTCATGTTTGAATCTGCAGTACCCATTTTAACTGTGTCCTTGGCATGTTTCTGTACTCGGAATAATATACCTGACCCAGAAAAGAACTAAAGAAAAGCTACTCAAAATGTTGGGTGTGCAGTTATCGAAAACCTGTGATAGGAACTAATTACACTTCTGTAATTTCATCGACATATTTCTTGCTATAGGCTTATAGCTGTGTGCTTCATTTGATTTCTTAGAACTTTGATACCTCTAATGCTGTTTGATAAGGAAGAAAACATTTTAAGCTGATCTTTATTTGCTATGGAAAATATTTCAATGGGAATCAGCTTTAAACTAAATATTCCTTTTTATGTATTTTGTTTAGCAAAATTGGAAAAATAAAGGAAGAATATAATATAGGTGAAGCGGAGGAAGGAGAGGAATCGAGGGGAAGACAGATTGTTGTGGTATTTGTTTACTTAGTAAGGAAGGTTGGCTTAGGAGTGGTAGATACTGTTTTGATACATGCAAAATCATTGTTTTTCTAGTCGAATATTTTTTTTTTTTTTTTTTTTTTTTTTTTTTTTTTTTTTTTTTGACGAGTAGTCGACATGTTTTCTGTTCTTTGATTAAACTTAGGCCCATGGCTACATATAATACTCCTTTCGTCCAAATATCAGTAGCTACAGCCTACATCGTCCTGTGATTAATGTATTTGACATATAATCCCACTTACATTATTTTCTATAGTTGCATTTTTTTTTTTGGATTTTTTTTTTGAGGAGAAAAGAAACAAATATATTAAGAAAGGACAAAGAGTCCATGAGTACATATAGCTCTACAGTTGCATAATCTTTCTACATCAATCACAAAATCTAATTTATTGTCCCCATCTATTTGTTTTTTTTTTTTTCAGTGATGTGGAAGAATAATATCTCATTCTTACATCTCGAAGGCCAAGAAGTTGGAGAGTTGTATCAAACACCCAATCAGGCATCTTTGAGGAAATATCTTGTCTCAGAGAAAAGAGAATAACAGGAGCCGTGTACATTAAAAGCATAAGCAGAATGTTTATGTGATTTCTCTGCTGACAACAGTGGTTCAATTGTTTATACAGATAGAAGAACAAAAGCTAAGTTACTGAGTACCAATGATTCAATCACAGGAGATGATTTTTGCCGCATAATTCTTGCCCTTGTTTTGTCGCAAAAAATACATCTAAGATGGGAAGGCACTTGTCAACTTGTGCTATTATGGAATGTCCTCTCTAACTAGCTTGATACTAACTTGTAGGTCGACTATTCGGATCCGATAGTTTTTCTAATACTGCCCACTTCAGTAGATATGTGCTAGGGAAATAATTATCATTTTTGTTTAATTTTTATGTATTCTATATGCCTATTGATCACTTCTTTCCGGCGTCGAAAGTTCAGTGTCTAATAAAAACAGACTTCGGTAAGGGAAATGAAAGATATATGCTAAGTGTTCATGGGTCTAATCTTAGTATGGGAGTACAAGCGTCTCAATTTTAAGGGGTGTTAGGAGTCGACATAAGTCATGCATGTATAGATATAAAATGCTTGTAGAAATCTATAACTCCTAGTTTATGTATCTTAGGTTATATAGTAGAGATCTTGTATCTGTAATTGTTGTACCTCAAAAAAAAACAAAATTGGTTTCCAAAAGTAATGGACGTATGAAGATTTGTAAAGTTATAGGATAGAACTTCTGTTCTAGGATAAATTCATTATGTTTTCTATCTTTCTCAAAACGTTATTATTATCCAAAATTTCGAAAGGACATATTGATGGGAAGAGTTCTAAGTATTAGACGTTCTATCATTTTTAGTCTCAACTTTTAATTATTTATCAGCAGTCACAACTTCCAACTATTGCTCATTGTTACAAAAATGGTTCAAATACAGTGATGATCGATTTTACAGGTTAGATTTTCTTTTTATTATTTTACTAGCTTTATGACCCGTTCATAATACATGGGAGTATTTTTGATTTTATTATTAGAAGTCACACAATAGTAATCATTTAACTTCTCGTACTAAACAAAATTATAAAATCATAAAGTAAGATCGGTTAAAGAACAATAATTATAACTGTATTTCCAAATCTATTTCATGTTTTAGTTACTTAATAAATTACAAAATTACATGCATTATTATGAGAATGTATGCATATAAAGTTGAAAGAGTAAAAAATGTAAAATTAAATTATCGTAAAACATCATAAAATTAACTCAGAATAATCTGAAATTGGACTATAACCCGTGAGTGTTACAAACATGACTTGTGACTTATTTGTAATAATCCAACCTTGATTTCAATAATCCAATCTTTGGACTGTTCGCTCAAATTAATCCGACCTTTTGATTATTTTTTAATAATCCGACCTTTTAGTACAATCAACTCATATTGAACCGTGAAACCGGCAACCTGTGGAATGATAGTTTGGATTATTCTTGTTAATTTTTCCTAGTTTTTATATTAGTTTATTATTTATTAGCATGTTTATGATTTAAATTATTGTTTTATATGCAAAATATATTTTGGCTGTCATATATGTAAAAATAATAAATTTCAGATTTATTATTTTCAGTTTTTATTATGAAAGATATAGTTTTTAGGGTTTTAATCACTAGAAACTATATATTTAAAGTATAAATCATGAGATTTGGTTAGCATATAATTTTATATGTATTAAATATATTTTCAGAAGATTTATAAATTTTTATAAGTGCTGTAATTTCAGAAAATATGTATTTTAAGGGTTTTAAATGATTTTTAATCACTAGAATAGTTGTACTATACTAGGGATTAAAAATAACGAAAGTTTGATGCGTAAAAACGATTTTAAAACACGTTTAAGGGTTTGGGTCGTTTTTAAAGTGCTGTAAATTTTTAGTTCAAGGTATTTATTTCATTATTTTATTTTCTAGGCGGAGAATTCGTAGTAGGAGACTTTTAGAGCGCAAAAGTGGCCTACAGATTCGTTTATACAAGGTACGTACATAGTCTACGCGTTATATGATTTAGAAACATGCTTTAGGGATGTTTTATTTATTAGTATCATGTATAGGACTCTGTTGTTCATATATATGATTTACTGGAATTGTTTTACATGTTATTTGCCTGTGTGCTACATGTAAACTAGAAGTATTTATGAGTATGTAATGTTTGTATGGAAGTTTGATGCAAGCAGATAAGTCCAGTTTAAGTATTAATTCGTGAGTGAATTAATGTTAGTAAGTTTGAATCATGTGTTACATAGATTCGTGAGTATTATTTATTTATCTTATAAGAACCGTGGATCTTATTTGGTAAGTATGAGTTATACCTATATAAAGGTACAATTTACTGTTGGCTAGGTTCAACAGGCAAGTTAGTAAAGTATAAAAAGAAGTTAAAGGAGTCTTGATTGATAAGTTGTGAACACTTGTTAATTCTAAGATAAAAAAAAGTTTTGTGATGATTATGTGATTATTGGTTATGTGTTGTGTGCTTGGTTGGTGTCAACACAAGTATTAAAATGTATGCAACGTAAAGTGAAACGAGAATAGGATATAGACTTTAGACTGGTGCACGTCTAGAGTTGGACACTAAGGGTTGGGATTCATGGTGAGCGTGCCGTGAGTTTTCCTAGGATTGGATTGATCACCTTTCCTCATTAGTTAAAGGTTCCTCGATATTGCAGTTCATTTTGGATTACGGAGTCATGACCGTATTACCTATTTCAGTATAGACAACTCGTCCCATAACTATTCCATTTAAAGAAGAAATTAAAGTTTAGAGTCTAGTTCAGTAGGAGTCGTCTGCAGATTATTATATGTTTTATTATTATTTATTCCTGCAAGTTATATTTTTAGTATCATGTTTAGGATTATTATGTCTGATATGTAGTACTCAGCTTTGCTGATTACGTGCTTGTCTGTGTTTGTGATCATGGCTTTGCCTATTGATCCTGTGGTGATCCTTCGGGGGAGCAGAGTCAAGACAGCATTGACATTACAGGTTCGAAGATGCATATCATTGGGGAATCTAGAATGGAGAGGCTCTTGTAATATTAGTTTTATTTAAGTTGTTTTCTAGGAGTTTATGTTTTCAGATAATAGTTTTAAGTTGGAGTGTTTAGTTTCTGACATTGTTTTTGGTTTCATAAGTTTTAATAAATTTGATTTTTAATAAGTAGTTTTCCGCTGCAAAATTCTGAGTAAGCCGAAACGTTATCACACGGGCGATAATGCCTGGGTAATACTCTAAGGTTGTTATAAAAGTATTTTCTAGAAAAAGAGAATTATCGAGGTGTTACAGGCTGGCTTTTGGCAGTATTTTTGAAAGTGGGCTAGCTTTTTCTCTCTCATCACGTGAAACAATTTTTTTAATGTACAAATGCATATGGTTTGGTGTACAATAATATACGAGTGTACATTTGGGGATTTTCAGTAATCGAAGCAATGACCATCAGTGTACATTGTGATTTTATTGAATTTCGGTATTAGACTATAATTGTACATATTGAATTTCATTAGTGAACAAACATCAAACACACCAGTGTCACTAGTAGAATAAATGCTATTTGCTGCGGTGGTATTGCTGCGGTTTTACCCATACGCAGCAATATATCACGTAAAAAGAAAAGAAAAACAAAAAAAAACCATATTGCTACGGTTTCGGCCGATAACCGCAGCAATATATTTTCAGCGGAATTTTTTTGAAACTTTTTGACTATTTGACCAAATATATTGTTGCGGTTTCTAGAAAGAACCACAGCAATATGTTTTTAAAATTATAATAAAACGGCCCAAGTAGGTTTCCCCTCTCTCTCTCCTCCTCTCTTCCTCCCATCTTTTTCACGCCTCCTCTCATCTTCTCTCACTTCTCTCCTCATCTTCTCTCTCCTCTAACCCTCTCAGTCACGCTACGCCTCCTCTCATCTTCTCTCTCTCCTCTAACCCTCTCAGTCACGCCAGACGTCCTTCGAAATCAACGTCGTCTTTCAAAATCGCAAAACTCGCAAGGTCGACGTTGATTTCGAAAAGTCCCTCGCTCGCCAAAATCGCAAGGTCTTTCGACGAATTAGCAAGTCCCTCGCCAAACTCGCAAGGTCTTTCGACGAGGTCGACCGTTCATTGTTTTCGTTCGGTTTTCGTTCATAAGGTCGCCAGATTGCTATTTGATATTTGATTTCATAAGATTCGCAAGGTCAATTGTTCATTGCTATTTACTCGCCGGATTCATAAGGTCGTCGTCGACCGTTCGGTTTTCGTTCGTTGCTCAACAGTTCGCCAGATTCAAGTACTCGTTTTGGGTCGCCGCTGGTTGTGTTCCTCCAATTTGTTGGTTGTGTTCGTTGTTTTCGAATTTCTACTGTTATTACGTACAATTTGTCAATTTTTCAGTTTTAGTTGTAAGTGTTTTTTTTTCATTTTACTTTTTAATTTATTGTGTTATATTTATGTAACTAGTTTTTTTATCGTTATATATTAATAATATTCATATGTCATTTCATTTCAATTCATATGCAAATTTTGTGGATATTGGATTTGTTTGTTACCGGATTTTTATTTTTCAAATGTGATTGCAAAATGAAAAAAAAAAAAATTTTGGTTACCAGGACCTATTGCTGCGGTTTTGGGCCAAAACCGCAACAATAGTTTGACATATTGCTGCGATTTTGGCCCAAAACCGCAGCAATACTCTCTGTTAAATATGTAATACATAAAAATATTGATGCGGTTTGGCCTAAAAACCGCAACAATATTTGTAGATATTGCTGCGGTTTAAAACCGCAGCAATATTATTAATACTTATTGCTGCCCCCTTAATTGCTGCGCGCCCAAAACCGCAGCAATATGGCACTTTTTAACCGCAGCAATTGCAAATATCATTTATTCTACTAGTGTATACAAAGATTGGAAATTACTCACTTGACATATTTCGGTATGGGACTGTAATTGTACATATTGAATTTCATTAGTGAACAAACATCAACACACCCGGTGTACAAAGATTGCAAATTACTCACTTGACATCAGCTTCAGAAATTGGGTTACTTTCAGCTGGGTGGTTGTCATTGTACATTTTGATTTTGTTAATGAACAACCACGAAGCCAAGAATATACAAGGAGGTTGAGTGTGGAAAAGAGAGAAGTGGTGAACATTATATGAGGGAAAATGATGGCGGTTGACATCAAATCAGTTATTAAATGGTGAACAGTAACTATCAAATCAGTTACTTTTTGAATTTTCGACATGTACACTGTAATGGGAATGTACATTAGCCGTCAAATCAATTACTTTTTTCCATGTTGAATGGTGCGTTTCATTCTTCTTGCCTTGCGTTTTGGAGCTGGTGTAGGATGAGCATCCTACACCTTGGTCTAGGATCTACTAATTGACTGGGTCTATTACGAGGGGTTACTACCTTGTCCAGATGACTTATACAAAAAGTACATGGGTAAATAATATAATGGCTACCGTTCTTACTAATAAATAACAAGTCATTGCCTGGGTAAATAATATTAATAGCTATCGTTCTTGTTAATAAATAACAAGTCGTTGCCTCTTTATAATTATGATCATAAAAGATCATATATCTAATAAAAATCCTTCTGAAATAATCCTCCTTTAAAAAGAATTATACTACTTATAAATTTAGCCATATAAAGTCATAAATAAATAACTTATTCATGAAATCATCTTGGAAAACTTTAATTATACATGGAAAAATAATAACTTTTATAATATTGACAAAGCACAACAACAAATAACATTGCACTAGTTTTGTGTAAATCCTGTATATGCTCTAGAAACCATATAATTTGGAAAGTATGACAATTTTAAGAGTAGTAAACTAGCGCAACCAAACTATAGCTTATTTTATCTTTATTTTTTAAAAAAGGAAAGAAAAAAACTAGGATGGAACCCAGGAATTGGGCCACTCTAAAGCATCCTTTCAGATGATCAAAGAAAACTCATGAGTCGGAAAATCAAACCTATATGACAGATTCGAACACGAATGACCCCTATTCGCCATCCAATCTGCAGCCGAATTACCTTCTCTAACTCCATGGTTGATACGGACCTCTTCAAAGCATTTCAAATCTTCCCCTGCATCCATAATAAGAGTATAGCTTATGAAAATCAAAGTGACGTTATAATAAGTTTAAAAGCATATTACCATTGTAAACTATTAAAGTTTAAGCATGATCATAGAAAACTCATTAAGTTTCATAATAAAATTCATAAAGACGTATTTTTCAATCCAAAATATCAACCCTAAAAACACGATACTATCGTATGCAAAACAATATTTAAAGATCTACATATACACGCACCTTGAAAATTAATAACTACTAGGGAGAAAAGACAGGGTAGGCTAAGAGGGAGAGAGAGTTTAAACTTGAGAAAAGAGATGTATTCTCAAATTTAATTTGGTGTGAAAAATATGAAGGGTAGAGACCTTATTTATACTAGTTGGACAAGTAGAATAGGAATAGGACTAGATAGGAAACTAAACGATGAACTTAAGGAAAAAGATAAACTAATCTAGCTAAGATATAGCTAATATTTATGATTATCCAACTAAGATTACAAAAAGATGTAAATTAACCCATAATACATAACTATAAAAGGTAAAATAACTAAAAGATCAGTAAAAAAGTAAAATTAACAAAACTTATCAAACATTTTACTCAAGTCTCAATGGTGTGCTTCTTGGCTACGCCGGATTTTTTTTCTTTTATTTTCTAAAAATCTGTTTTTTTTTTTAATTTCTTTAAATCTTTTTCTCTCTTTTTTTTTCCTTAAAATCTTTTCTGATTTTCTTTTAAGAAAAATCTTCAACTACTAAACTAACTACTTGAATTATAATTTGTAAATTTAGGTCCAATATTTAATTTGGGCTAGAATCTATTTGAAAAACTCATAATATATTATAAAAGCCTATTTAAAATCTTTATAATTAATAATAACCTTTTTAATAAACAAAAGCCTTTTAAAATTATAATTAATAACTTACTAAAAATACGGAGTATTACAATTAACGTCTATAAAAAGGACATGTGGCTCCATCCTGCTCCTACACGTTTCTTTTCGCTGCTGTAGAAAGTACAGGGTCCAAAAAGGTGTATGGCCTAAAACACACTCTTCTACATAGAAGAGTTGTACTAGCCCACCTTTTTGGCCCAATTTCTACTTAAAGCCAACACCTGTAAAAGGCATTAGTGAAAAGTGGATGATGTGTACCCTTCAATCATTGCTTGCCATGTCTCATAAAACTATTGCTCAGCCAATCAGGTGCTCCCAAAATTGGGGTGACATCAGGGTACAATAATTAATTCAGACACTATAAATAGTCCTTGAAATCAGGAGAAATGTACGTTTTCAGAGCAGTGTATTGTTATTCTGCCATAAAGTTTCTCTCTCTCTCTCCTTTCTCTCTCTCAAAAATTTTCTTTCGACTCCTGATACCTGAGTTAAGCTTAGTAGGGGGAAATATCACCCAAACTTCAAGGATGGGTCCCTTTTTGCAGGTCCGGAAGCGGAGCTCAGGTCCGAAAGTTGTTGCACAAGTCTCCTATTATAATAACATATTATTGGGGATAGTAGTATTGTTTTACGAGTTTAGCACTACGTAACAATCCTAATCAATGTGATCAATACTAATTAGGAAAAATTGATTCTAATAATCTAACCTTTGGATTGTTCACTCAAATTAATCCCACCTGATGATCTTTTTATAATAATTCGACCTTTTAGCACGATCCTCTTATATTGAATTGTGACTTATTGATTTAGATGGGTGACCATGAGAATAGGTTGATTGGACATATGTCTCGTTCTAACTCGTTCAAATCTAATTAATCAATTTTAGTTCCAATTAACCTTAACTAAAACAATTAATCACAACTATAACTAACAACAACAACACCACCACCACCAAAAGTCTACATTCAAAAAAATTTCTCTCTCTTAAAAAACCCTCTGCCTTCTCTCTAAACAAACACATCAAACCCTTTAACCCTAGAACTCTCCGGAGATCCGGCGCCGCGTAGGTCTCCGGCGAGTTGCGTTCTCCTTTCGTTTTGTTTCCGTTTCTTTTTCGTCGCCTTTCGCTTTTTCGGCCTCTTCGCCGGCCTTTTTGTTCGTCAGTGCGTCCCCCTCCCCTGTCTTCGCACCATCCTCTTCGTCGGCCTTTTTGTTCGTTGGTTGTCCCGGCCCGCGTCTGTGCTGTTCATCCCCCTCCCCTGTTTGGTGAGTTCCCCTCCCCAGTTTCCCCCTGGTTGTGTTCCGTGTCTTCTTCCCACCCCTACGGTTTTGGTTTGGCTAGGTGATTATTCAACCCAGCTTCCTTGGTCAAGGTCTCCCCTCCCCGATCCCCCCTTTTTTACGAAGGTTCAGTCTAAGTTTAATTCCCCTTCCCCGTCCCCCTGGTTAGGTTTAGGTGTAGTTGAGTGCCCCTTCCCCGTCCCCCGCTAGTGGTTAGGTTTAGGTCTGCCGGAGCTCTCTGTGTCGGGTGGCAGTTTATGCTTTCTTTATTTTCATGTTGGTATGTTTCAGATCTGTTGTTTGTCGGTCTTCTGGTTTCGAGATTGTCACTTTGGATCTTCGGATCCGTCAGTGGGGCGTCGTTCATCAAACGAACTCGCCCCAATTTCTCGTGATGACATCATGTGTCATCACACCTAAAAAACGCATATTGTGGGAGGTCCCCCAACTTGTTTTGGGGTACGTCAAGACCTCCACCTCGTTTTTCGGGTTTCAGTCTAATATGACTGATTTTCGAAGACCCTCGCAGCAGGGTCCGAAGTCACTCTCGCAAGTGACTTCTTTGTTCAGCAAATCAGGAGAATCCCAGGAGGCTCATCAAGGACCTTGGGATTTCGTGCCTAGTGGACGGGATCTACTAGCAGTTGTATGGCAATCTCTCTATGAAGATCGTTCGAGTAGTTCTTTCAACAGGTTTTCACTCACCTCATCTTCACTCTCCATCGCACAAGACAAATGTTATCGGCCTGGACTTTTTCTAGTTAGTGGTTATGTTAAATTGTTTTTACGCATTAGGATAGTTTTTACTATTGTATGTTGTTTCTTGTTTCCGTTTAGTTTGTATTACCATTAGGTTGTACTCTCGATTTTCATTAATGCAAATTTCCTCGATGTCAAAAAAAAAAAAAAAAAAAAAAAAAAAAAAAAACACCACCACCACCACCAAACCCCCCCTTCGCCCCACACCACCACTAATCTGCGGGTATCTAATTGAATTTCGCTCTGTGTTTATAACAATCCAACAACTACTTTTATCTGTTCTCAACCGCCATTAATGCACTCATGCACCTCAAGAAAGAGGGAGAAAAGAGAGATGAAAATGGGTGTTGATGGCTTTGCAAAGGCTACTCAGTTGACTTCTATCATTTTTGTGTGCAGTGATCCCAAATTCTCTCTTTGTCTTCCTACATAATGTTGGAAAGATAAAGTTTCTATATTTCTGGGGTATTTTTTTGTTTTATTATCTTGCCATTTGTTTTCTTAGTATATTTGAGGTTTTTTTGCGCCCGGTAGTATATTTCAAGTTGAAAAGTCTACACGTTGTTCTTTTTTGCTTTTAGGGTCGAGTTCGTCGATTTTTGGTTAATAGGTGTTCTGCATTTTGATCTTAGAAGTCTGAAAGTGTGTAAAGATTTTAGGACTAAATTTTGCTATTTTAAGAACTGTTGTGGAACTTGGTAATAAGTTGAAGCTATGAGAATATGGATATGTGTGGTGAAGGGCTTTGTTGGATATTCTGCAGCCTTTTCATTGAAGTGTAACTGAATGCAACAAGATGGGATATGCTTTTGAGATAAGAATATAGGGGGGTGGTTGCTCGCAGCCGGTGGTAGGGCACTGGTGAGGGGGCCACGGGGGTGTCGAGGTGGAGGAAGAGAGAAACAGAGGGAGGGATATGAGAGGAGAAAAGAGAAAAATGTAAAAATAAAGGAGAAATTAACAAGAATAATCCAAACTATCACCGTTCCGCTCAAAATAATCCCAACTATGAGTTATTCTAGAATAATCCAAACTATTGGGAGTACTTTTTGAAAACAATCCAAACTTTTAATTATCCTATATATAATAGACCCAAAAGGGATCATTGAAGAGAAGAAAAATAAAAGTTTGGATTATTTTGGAAAGGTACCCCAGATAGTTTGGATTATTACAAAATAATCCAAAGTTGAGATTATTTTGAGCAGACCGGTCATAGTTGGGATTATTTCTATCGATTTTTCCTAAAAACTAATACTTTAATGGAATCTTAGAGAAGAAGAAAAGAAAAACAACCACAACAAGGAGGAGAGGAAGGGCCGGATGGCTGTGACAGCAGCAAGGGACGGCGGCAGTGGTTTCTTTGATTCTTGAAAAGATTTGTGACGTTTCTTGTTCAACAAGAAACATTACTTAGCGAAGAAGAAACAATCTTTGAGGGAAAAATATGAAGATCCGCAGAAAGAGAAGAAGAGAGAGAAACGCCGGGTGAGAGAGGAAGAAAAAGAAATCACGTGCAAGGGAGGAGAGAGAAAGTAGAGTGTAGGGTAAAATTTTGGGTTTTTAGGATATTTAAATAGAGGCTAATCCTTTTGGGCTTAGGAAAAGAGATTTGAATAATTAAAAATTTGATGACTAATAAGATGGGTTTATTAGGACTTTAGTCATCAAATAATCCTTTCCCTTTTTATTACTTTTGGGCTTTCGATTCCATTAAGCTTTCTTTTCAAATATGCTTTTAATAATTAAAACTCTTATTAAAACTGCTTAATTAAAACATTACAAATTTTATTAAGCTATGAAAAATATTTTTAGTTGACTTTTAAAATAGTCAACCCTTTTTAAAAGTCAAATCATTTTCCAAACTCATTTGGATTTAAATATAACTACATAAATACTTTAATATATTTATGAAAATTCTTTAAAATTGTGGGGGATTACACAGCCACATGGGCAAGGTGTAGGATGCTCATCCTACACCACGGTGTAGGATCTAATTTGCGAGACCCAGTAAGGAATACTAAACTTGGGGGGTGTGCACACTTTAGAATAGGTATCTAGGCAAGGAAAAAGGATTTTTTATCAAGGTTAATTTATATTATACAAGTATTATCAAGTATCCAGAAAGGTTTTTCGAAATTAAATATTTCAAATGTTTAATTAAATAAAGTGTTTAATATTCCGCATATACATGTACTCAATATTTTTACTGACACGCTTTTATTTGTTTTGTTTTATGGATTTGTCCCTGTGATGACACTATTTTTGGCGAGCAGACTTTATAGGTTGATATGATGTATACTTCATCTGGGGGAGCTAGTGAGGAATCATAATTAGTCAAGGAATTGTTATTTTACTTTATTTATTGCCATTTTTATAGGTGAACAACAAAGTTTATATTAATAAAGAGAAGTTAGTTCAGTTATTCCGCTGCATTAGTTAAAGTTTAGTTAGTAGTTAGTATTAAAGCCTTTAACGTTATCACGTTGCGGTAATACATGGCGGTATTTTATTTTCAAGTTCCGCTGCAATTTTTTTTGACACTTTTATATTATGTGAAAAAAAAAACACTTTTTTTTTTCTTTTTAAGCAAATACTTATATTTTCAAGTATAAATATTTTCTGATTTATATTTTGAAGAACGAACTAAGTATGTGGATTTATTTTTCTGAGGAAAGTTCTGGCTAAGGAAAGACTTGGTACTTAAGTTGGCCGTTTGTGCCGCATCTCTCTTTCCTGGGAACTCACTCGACTAATTATTCATACACTAAGCCTAGTACTCAAATAAACAACTCTTTTGGTCATATACATATATATGTATTTTTCAAGAATATCAAATAATTTTTTATAGGAAAATATTTTTCGATTCATTTGAAATTATAGTTCAAATATTTTTATTTTGACTAATATTTCAACATGCAATCCGTATTTATCTTATAAATCTATATATATTTATTTAAAGCTGAATTTTTTTTATAAAGTATTGATTTTTTTTTTATAAATTGTTTAGTATTTATTGTTTTATTTGTAATATGATTATTTTGAATATATTTTGAGAAAGTTTGACTTATTGTCAAGTTAATATGAAAAATCTTCGTATTTTCATAAGCAAACGAAAGAGTTTATTGTTTATTATAAGAATTGAGTTATTATTCTGTCTTTCATGACATGTTATTAAGAAAAGCTACTTGTAAGTTGTGGTATTACCATTTCTTACGACATATTTTTTTTTGGCAATGTATATTTTCTATGAGATGAACTTGGTTATTTAATGTCTTAAATGATATGTATGTATGTGATCCAACTCATGCAAAGTGATTTATATACATTGTGTAAAACATCAATATGTTTATTTTGTTGATTATAAGTGTTAGGAGAACCTATGAGTTCAAAGTAAGCCTAATTGACTGTTCTTAAATTCATTAAAGGTGAAAATTGTTCTAGTTTATTCCTTTGAAGGAAAAAAGTTTAGTAGTTATTTTTTTAGTAGGAGTGAAGAAGACAATACATTATATTATATGCTAAGAATTGTGAAATTAGTCATTTGAAGTTTTATGTAGTTGGATGATCTTTAATGTTTAGTTACATGAGTAGGCCTAGGGAAGAGAAATTTCATTATTTGTGGAAACAAGTAGGAGGTCAATGGTTTATACCAGCTTGGATGAATTATAAGATTTGATAGTTATAAATTATGATTATGGATATTGTCAACATTATTTTAGCTTCAATATAGATATTACCTTAAAAAAAAGGTGAAAAAAGGGATATTATGAGGACATTACAGGGACCATATTTGAAACTGGATTTAATTAAGGAATTTTTCCCTAAGTTGAATCGCAAATATTTTAAAAGGTGTTATCGTTGTTATAGTTAAGCAAAGAAAGTACGAAGTAAGACCATATTTGAAACTTTAACAGGTTCCTTTAGATCTTTTTTGTTTTAAAGGTGAAGTAATATACTAGAATTCTCTAAATGTATTCTAAGTTGATTTTCTATTGAATTTGAGTGTCAAGAGGAGTATTATTTTTGGGAGTACTCATAAATGTTTGCTTGAATGATGGTGTATAATTGCTGTTTTGAAAATATGAAAGATAGAGTGACTATATATAAGGATTGGGTATATCACTTATTGAAATAAACAAGTGACTCTAACAATAGATTAAATATATTCTTTTGGGAGAAATATGGAGCTTAATAAAAGAGAAAAAGGGAAGAAACTAGTCATTCAAGGTAATTGATTTTGGAAAGAACAATCGTATTTTTATATTATGGATTTAAGCATTGAGTTTATATTATGTGAAGGAGTTAAGTTTATTGAAATGAAGATTGTATAAATTTTCAGGAAAAAGTGTTTATTTACTATCTCAAGTCCTAGTTGACTATTGTTTATTTTTGAGAGAATATTAATTATGGTACGTACTTTAAGAAAATTTTGAAGATGAATTTCGAGGAGTTTCAGTTTTGAGGACCTAATAAGTAAGGAATTTCTTGAAGTATATGTTGTGTTAGTATATATACTAACAAGTTTTGCTTGTGAATAATGATGAATTGATTTTATCATGATTTGTAATAAAGTAGGATTAAGGATAATTTTTTTAGTGATATTCATTGTGAGACCTTCATGAGTTATGTGAAGTTGATTAAATTTTGAGGAGAAAGCAAACATATTTTACAAACAAAAGGAAAAAAACTGTTTGAATATTGTATTTTCGAGTAAAGCTTACGAAAGGTTTAATAAGGTTCTTTTATTCTCACTATATTATAGCATTTTGATAATATATTATTATTTGCTCAAATAGTTTTCCTACAAAACTTGTCTTTAGTATCCGTATGTAATTCTTTATTATTTCAAGAATTTGGAAAATTTTCCTACTCAAATTGTATAAACTTTTTAGTTTGTCATAAACTACCTTTTGTACTTATTCAAATACTTTCTTTATTATGTTGATCTATTATTGAAGGCAATTATTTCTATTATTAATACCTTGAAATAGGGATTTTTTTTCAAAAAAAAAAGGTGTAAAAGTTATTTTTGAAAGTGTTATTATCTCTCTAGTGATTTTATTATTACATTTCCAACAACGATTCTTATATTGTTTGTATTACAAAGTTGGTAAATAATTTTAAGTAAGTTTTAAGCCTTAGCGAGTTACAGGGACATAACTCCTTTTAAGGGGGGTAGAATGCGATAGAGTTTCGCGCTTTTAACCACAAAACGCTATTACCTAATTTTGACTTATTATATGAGTTATTAAATGAGCCAACTTACTTTAATAGAAATTTTTTGGTATATATGTGAATTACTTGCTTTATTTCTTACTTGCTTGTTTCAAGTTTCGAGGATGAAACTTTTTTTAAGGGGGGTAGTCTGTAATACTCCATATTTTAGTAAGTTATTAATTATAATTTTTAAAAGGGTTTTGTTTATTAAAAAGGTTTATTTTATTATAAAAGTTTTAAATAGGCTTTTATATATAATAGAGTTTTAAAATAGAATTCTAGCCCAAATTAAATATTGGCGCTAAGTTTACAAATTATAATTCAAATAGTTAGTTTAGGAGTTCAGAAAAGATTTTAAAAAACAAATAAAAAAGAGAAAAAGATTTAATGAATTTTTTTTAAGAAAAGATTTACAAAAAGAAAAAAGAAAAAAGAAAAAAGAAAAAAAAAATTCGGCGCAGCCAAGAAGCACGCCATTGAGACGAGTGAAATGTTTGATAAGTTTTGTTAATTTTACTTTCTTACTTCTTTTAGTTATTTTACCTTCTATAGTTCAGCTCGTCTTGCAAGAGACGGACTAATTATAATAATAAAATTAGGCGGAGCCCAATAGGCCCAAAATAGAAATACCCACCTCACAAAACCAAATCCCAAAAAAATAAAACCCAACGCCCCCCAAAACCCACAAACCCAATCCCAAAAAACTGAAACCCATAAAATTTAAAACGCCTACCTGAAAGTTTTTTTTCACCTGACAGTTTCTTCTTCAACCTCATTTCTCTCTCGAAATTCTTCCAATTTTCAACCGAAGAAACAATCGAAAACACACGATTCTACTAAATTTCGGTGGAAAACCATCAATTTGCATACAAAAGATCATTCCATCAACTTAGGTATGTGTTTTATAGTCATATTTTCTTCAATTCCTGATTTGTTTTTCTACTAATTTAATGAATTCTTTTGAACTGCGATATTTTTAGGTTTTTCATACAATTATCTGGTGTATAATAGCGAAATATGGTAAGACGAAAGAAGAAATCGCCAAAAATGCCAACAGATGAAGGTATTTTACTAAATTTTAGCGTAAATTTCAATTAATAAACGCCAACTGCGATTTTGCTTGATATTAATTTTTGTACGATTTTGCTTGCGGTTTTGCTTGATTCTATGAACTCATGCATTCACATTTTGCATTTTGATTTCAGATTTTACATATTAAATGTTTGTTTCTCATTATTGAATTAAGGTTTAGAGTTGTGGATATTCTTTCCATTGATCTGATGATTTTGCTTGATTCTATGAACTCATGCATTCACATTTTGCATTTTGATTTCAGATTTTACATAGTAAATGTTTGTTTTTCATTGTTGAATTTAGGTTTTGAGTTGGGGATATTCTTTCCAGTGATCTGATGATTATGATTTTTTGATGTGAATCTCACTATGACTGTTGATATATATTATTATATGTGCTTGGTTTTTTTTAAACTTGAACAAAGCTCATTATAAGTAGATATATAGTTGAATCCTGAAACAAAATAAAACAATATTCTGCTTCTGCTGCAAAAATGAACACATAAATGCATTTTGTGTTTTTAGACATTCATTATAAATGCATTATGTGCTTGTTGTATTGGTGGACACATAAATGCAAAAATGGACAAATGATTGTAAATTATACATTGTTTCATTTAGTTACCATTAAACTTGTATTTGTAGCCAGTTTATGTCATTTAGTTACCATTTATTTTAAGATAAGAAGGACTTCACAATCACTTAGCCCAACATCAATCCTAAATCTATAACCATCTCTATATCATAATCTATAACCATCTTTATATCTAAATCTAATAGATATTTCAGAGTATAAATTCTCACCCACCTGCACTCCCTCCCCCTCCCACTACCTGCATTCCCCACCCCCTCCCACTGCCCTGCCACATTCCCCCCACTACACACCCTCCCATTGCACTACCCTGCCACAGTCCCCCCCACTGCACACCCTCCCACTACACACTCCTCCTCCCCCCCACTGCCCCATTGCCACTGCCCTCACCCACTGTCCCCTCTCGCCCACTGCCTCCCACTCCCTGCACTCACTGCCTCCCCTCCCTCACACACCCTCACTCACCCACCTGCACTCCCTCCCACTGCCTGCACTCACTGCCTCCCCCCTCCCTTACACACCCTCATTCACCCACCTGCACTCCCTCCCCTCCCACTGCCTGCACTCCCCACGCCCTCCCACTGCCCTGCCACAATTTCCTTATATGCTAATTGGGATTAGTTCTGTACTTTTGTTGTTTCATTGGATCTTCGCTGCACTCTTATACTATTTTATAGTATATAAATTTCTGATCTTTCTCAAATTTCTTTTGTAGGTTTTTTTATATTTTTATTTTGAGGGGGTGGGTGAGGTTTTGATGCAGGAGCATCTAGTTCAAGCAACCAAGGTCTTCTTCTACATGATCAAAAGGAGATCATGGTAAAGGAGGTTCAATTTCTAAGCCTAACTAGCTCGGTTTACTAAAACCTTACTTAAGCAACTTGATTAGGCTAATCCTATGTTAATCTCTACTTAAGCAAGATTAAATACTTAATGACACCTTAAACATCATTATGTATTGTAATCAAGTTTAGTAAGTGATTAGTAGCCTAATACATGCTTAAGTTATGTTAATCATGCTTTAGAAGTAAGCTAGTTAAGCTCATTTAGTTGGTTCTTTAAGCTTTTAGGAATGTTTTTGCTGCATTTTGGTGCCACCTCCATGAATTTGAAGCCTTGGGAAGTGAGACCCATATGAAGTTCACATGGCAAGGAGAGCTCATCCAATGAGAAGAGAAGCTTCAAGGCAAGGATGCTTCTGCCCAGCTCCAGCGTCCTCTTAGCTTCCCTTTGAAGCTTTTGGGCAACATCATTTCTCTGCAAATTGACAAGCTTTTGAGGAGTAATAGTTTAATATGTTTACTTTAGTATCCTATTGGTAGTTTTACTGTTTTGTAACTTCCAATAGAAATCTAAGCTAGTTTGTAGGAAGGTGTGCTGGACAGTTGTAATTGTTGTTTCATGTTTTTTATTAGCTTAGTTGGCATAGCTAGGGAAGTCCAAATCAGCCGAAATTTGGACACAATGTAAACAAATATGTTAGCTTTGCTATCCTTTTGGAATTAAGTCATTTGAATCAAAATTGAGAGAGTTATACTCAAAACATTAAGCTGTGTGCTTATTGCTTATTCCGGTCAGTTTGGCCTTTCTTAAATCTTTGCTTAATTCTTTCACTTAAACGTTGAATTTAGTGAATGAAACTCAAAGTAGATGCAAGTTAGAAGCTTATTGTTATAACTTGATCTTAGATTGGTGGTATTTGGTTGTGAAAGTGGTGGTTGTTCAATCAAATTGAACCGGTTTGTAACAACGTTTATGTTCTCTTTCTTTGTTCTTGTTCTTTCTTTGAATGCTCTTGAATATTAATCAATATGTATCATTTGGTATCAGAGCTGTAGGTTGATTAAGAGCATTCTAATTCATCCCTAAACACATTAAACACACAAACAAAACCCAAACACAATCCCCCCCAAAACCGAACCTAATTCTAAGCCAAACACACTTCTTTTCTTTCTTTCTAGCCTAATTCTTGTTGAGGTTGAATCAATCATGAGTGGAGGTGAAGAAAATCAGTTTAGAAGGGATGAACTTGAGTGAAGCAAGGTTGGTAGGAGTGGAGAATCAAATAGCCACTTTAAGTGAACAAATGGCTAATTTGATGACTGTTGTTAGAGAAGGGTTTAGAGGACCTTTAAGGAGAGAAAATGTGGAGGATGAAGGTGTAGCTATGATAGTAGTGAGGAGTTCTCTCTGAATCTTCAAGAACTAGGAAGAAAACCACAAAAGAAAGATGATTTTAGAGACATTAAGTTAGAGTTCCTGAGTTTGATGGAAACCTTAATCCAGATGCTTATTTGGAGTGGGTTTCAAGGTGTGAAAGGATCTTTGAACTTAAGGAGTATGATGATGTAAAATCTTTCAAAGTTGCTGTAGCTAAACTAAAGGGGTATGCATCCTAAAATCAAGAGTTGGAGTAAGCTAAAAAAAAAATGAGGGAGAAGTTTTTACCATCTACTTACACTCTTGATTTGTATAACAATTGGCCGAATTCTCAAGACCATAAAGGGGTAGAACATTACATCCATGAGTTTGAAAAGTTGTTAATGAAATTGATGTACAAGAGAGAGAGAGCAAACAATGTCTAGATTTCTAGGAGGCTTAGAAAAAGACATTAGGAGGAAGGTGGAGTTACATCCTTATTCTACCTTAGATGAACTCTTTAAGTTAGCTCTTAAAGTTGAAAAACACATTAAGGAGAAGAAGAAGAAACCTTTTGTGAAGGGAACTACCTATTCTAAGGGAGTTTCTAATGTTAAAACACCATACACATCTCCTTACACCCCTAAAGTGAGGTTGAAAGTAGTTGATAAAGGGAAGAATAGTGGATGAAACCTCAAAAAAATCTGATGTAAAGTGCTTTAAGTGTCATGGTTATGGTCATTATCAAGCTCAATGTCCTAATAAAAGAGTAATGACTTTAATTGACATTAAAAACATTGAAGAATCACTTGAACAGGAAGAAAACCGAAGAGGAGCATGAAGAGGAGGCCGAAAGTGATGAAGCTTTGGAGGTTGGAGAGGTGACTCAAGGAGACAATTTAAGCCTTGTTTTAAGAAGAGTTCTTCATGCCAAAGAAGCTGAATTGGTTCCTCTCAAAGGGATCAAATCTTTCAAACCAAATGCTTGATTGGAGGGAAGATATGTTCGATGATCATTGATGGAGGAAGCTGCACCAATGTGCTCATCTTCTATGGTGGACAAGCTCAATCATGCTACTTTCTCACATCCAAAACCATATAAGCTTCATTGGCTTAATGATGGCAATTGTGTGGAGGTAACAAAACAAGCTTTAATTAGCTTTTCTTTTGGTGATTCTTATAAAGATGAAGTTTTATGTGATGTATTACCTATGGATGCATGTCATGTACTCTTAGGTAGACCTTGGCAATCTGATAAAGAAACCTTGCATAATGGTAGGACTAATACTTACACTTTCATGCATAACAAGAAGAAAATTGTACTTAGTCCTAGCCCATGGCCGAATCATCTTAAACCTAAAACAACCTCACCTAAAACACAAAACAAAAAAACCTTAATCCTTTCTAAACCTCAACTTGATAAAGCTGTAGAAAAGGGGAAGGTTATGTATTTGTTGTTGTTATTGGATGAAAATGATGTAAACTTAATGAAGTGCACGAAATGGTGAACCTTTAGTGAAGGAGTTTGGTGATGTTTTTCCTATTGATCTTCCATGTGGATTACCCCCTAGTAGAGGAATTGAACACCAAATTGACTTAACCCTGGCGCCCCTTTACCTAATAAACCAGCTTATAGATGTAATCCTGAAGAAGCTAAGGAGTTACAAAAACAAGTTAGTGAGTTGTTAGCTAAAGGATTTGTGCAAGAAAGTCTTAGTCCATGTGCTGTGCCTGTCATTTTGGTTCCTAAGAAGGATGGTTCTATGAGGATGTGTGTGGATTGTCGTGCTATTAAAACATAAACAGTGAAGTATAGGTATCCAATACCTAGACTTGATGATTTGCTTGATGAGTTACATGGTTCCACTATATTTTCGAAGATTGATTTAAGAAGTGGTTATCATCAGATTAGAATCAAAGAGGGTGATGAATGGAAAACAGCTTTTAAAACTAAGAGTGGTTTGTATGAGTGGCGTGTGATGCCATTTGGTTTGACAAATGCTCCTAGTACTTTCATGAGCTTATGCATGAGGTACTCAGACCCTTCATTGGTATCTTTGTTGTTGTTTATTTTGATGATATTCTTGTATAGTCAAAGTGAACAGGAACATCTAATGCATCTCAAGAAGGTTTTCCTTAAACTAAGGGAAAAGAAGCTGTATGCAAAGATGGAGAAGTGTGAGTTCTTTACTTCAAGTGTGACATTTCTTGGATTCATAGTGTCATCTAATGGCATTTCTATGGATGAATCTAAGGTGGAAGCAATCAAGTCATGGCCAGTTCCTAAATCTATCACTGAGGTTCGAAGTTTCCATGGTTTAGCTTCTTTTTACAGGAGATTTATCAAGAACTTTAGCACCATCTTGGCGCCATTGACTGAGTGTATCAAGAAAGGGTCCTTTATTTGGACTCCTGCAGCACAAGAAGCATTTGATCAATTGAAGAACATGCTTAGTAAGGCTCCTGTTCTAGCCTTACCTGATTTCAAGAAAGTGTTTGAAGTGGAGTGTGATGCAAGTGGCGTGGGCATTGGAGCTGTTTTACAACAAGGAGGGCGCCCCATAGCCTATTTCAGTGAGAAGCTAATCAATCTAGACTCAACTACAGCACTTATGATAAGGAGTTCTATGCTATTGTTCGTGCCTTGACTCATTGGACTCATTATCTCAGACCAGCTCATTTGTGTTACATTCAGACCATCAGGCTTTGAAGTACATAAATGGACAACATAAGCTCAGTCCAAGACATGCAAAATGGGTGGAATTCCTTCAGTCCTTTGATTTTGTTTCAAAATATAAAACTGGAGTTTCTAACATTGTTGCAGATGCTTTATCAAGGAGGCATTCTATGCTTTCTCTTATGGAGGCTCGTGTACTTGGCTTTAGCATCTTAAAGACTTGTATTATGATGATCCAGATTTCTCTTTATTGTTAGAAGCATGCAAAGAAGGATCTCATGGAGCTTATTCATTGCAAGATGGCTTTCTTTTTCGAAACAACAAGCTGTATCCCTAAATGCTCATTAAGGGATTTGCTAATCAAGGAGGTTCATGGAGGAGGACTAGCAGGACACTTTGGCATTAACAAAACTGTTGATGTATTGCAGGAACACTTCTACTGGCCGAAACTTGCAGGAGATGTTCATGCTATTCTAGCTCGATGTTCTATATGTCAGAAGGCTAAAAGCTCCTTTCATCAAGGCTTTACACGCCTCTACCTGTTCCAGTTCAACCATGGGAAGATGTGAGCATGGATTTCATTGTTGCTCTACCTAGAACTCAAAGGCAGAAAGATGCAATCATGGTGGTGTAGATAGATTCTCTAAAATGGCTCATTTCATTCCTTGTAATAAAACTGATGATGCTATTCATGTTGCTGATTTGTTCTTTAAAGAAATAATTAGACTTCATGGAGTTCCTAAGTCTATTGTTTCTGATAAAGATGTAAAGTTTCTTAGCTATTTCTGGAAGAACTTGTGGAAGCTTTTAGGTACTAAGTTGCTGTTTAGTACTACTGCTCATCCTCAAACTGATGGCCAGACTGAGGTGACCAACAGGACATTAACTATGCTGCTAAGGACACTTGTGAACAAGTCTCAAAGGATTGGGATCTAAAGCTAGCTCATGCTGAGTTTGCTTACAATAGATCACCAACTTATGCTACTAAACACTCACCATTTGAGGTAAATTATGGGATTAATCCTTTAAGTCCTATTGATTTACTTCCATTTCCTATTGAAGCACATAGTAGCAAAGAAGCTGAAGTGAAAGCAAAGGAGATGAAGCAACTTCATCAGCAAATTCGAACCAGAATAGAGAAGGTGAATGAAGCATACAAGGTTCGAGCAAAACAAGCACAGGAAAGAAGTTCTTTACAAGCCAGGTGATCTAGTGTGGTTACATCTAAGGAAGAGAGTTTCCTACAAGGAGGAAGAACAAGCTAATGCCACGAAGTGATGGTCCTTCAAAGTGCTAGAGAAGATCAACAACAATGCATACAAGATAGAATTGCCAGATGAAATGGGAAACATCTCAGCTACATTCAATGTTGGTGATTTAGCTCCATATCTTGCAGATGATTCGAGTTACAAGAAGACCTTTTCGAACCTGAGGAGAATGATGCAGGAGCATCTATTCAAGCAACCAAGGTCTTCTTCTACATGATCAAAAGGAGAACATGGTAAAGGAGGTTCAATTTCTAAGCCTAACTAGCTCGATTTATCTAATCCTATGTTAATCTCTACTTAAGCAAGATTAGTAATACTTAATGACACCTTAAACATCATTATGTATTGTAATCAAGTTTAGTAAGTGATTAGTAGCCTAATACATGCTTAAGTTATGTTAATCATGCTTTAAGAAGTAAGCTAGTTAAGTCATTTATTGGTTTAAGCTAGTTTAGGAATGTTTTTGCTGCTTTTGGTTGCCACCTCCACTGAATTGAAGCCTTGGGAAGTGAAGAAGCCATATGAAGTCACATGGGCAAGGAAGCCATCCAATGAAAGAGAAGCTTCAAGGCAAGGATGCTTCTGCCCAGCTCCAGCGTCACTCTAGCTTCCTTTGAAGCTTTTGGGCAACATCATTTCTTCTGCAAATTGGACAAGCTTTTGAGGAGTAATAGTTTAATATGTTTACTTTAGTATCCTATTGGTAGTTTTACTGTTTTGTAACTTCCAATAGAAATCTAAGCTAGTTTGTAGGAGTGTGCTGGACAAGTTGTAATTGTTGTTTCATGTTTTTTATTAGCTTAGTTGGCATAGCTAAGGAAGTCCAAATCAGCCGAAATTTGGACACAATGTAAACAAATATGTTAGCTTTGCTATCCTTTTGGAATTAAGTCATTTGAATCAAAATTGAGAGAGTTATACTCAAAACATTAAGCTGTGTGCTTATTGTCTTTCCGGTCAGTTTCGCCTTTTAAATCTTTGCTTAATTCTTTCACTTAAAACGTTGAATTAGTGATGAAACTCAAAGTAGATGCAAGTTAGAAGCTTATTGTTATAACTTGATCTTAGATTGGTGGTATTTGGTTTGTGAAAGTTGGTGGTTGTTCAATCAAATTGAACCGGTTTGTAACAAAACGTTTATGTTCTCTTTCCTTGTTCTTGCTTCTTTCTTTGAATGCTCTTGAATACTTAATCAATATGCATCATTTGGTATCAGAGCTGTAGGTTGATTAAGAGCATTCTAATTCATCCCTAAAACACATTAACACACAAACAAAACCCAAACACAATCCCCCCCTAAAACCGAACCT
Source organism: Beta vulgaris subsp. vulgaris (assembly GCF_026745355.1). Classification (NCBI taxonomy): domain Eukaryota; kingdom Viridiplantae; phylum Streptophyta; class Magnoliopsida; order Caryophyllales; family Amaranthaceae; genus Beta; species Beta vulgaris. The sequence goes on along the minus strand of NC_079206.1, from coordinate 38,535,532 downwards.
AATTCTAAGCCAAACACACTTCTTTTCTTTCTTTCTAGCCTATTCTTGTTGAGGTTGAATCAATCATGAGTGGAGGTGAAGAAAATCAGTTTAGAAGGGGCATGAACTTGAGTGAAGCAAGGTTGGTAGGAGTGGAGAATCAAATAGCCACTTTAAGTGAACAAATGGCTAATTTGATGACTGTTGTTAGAGAAGGGTTTAGAGGACCTTTAAGGAGAGAAAATGTGGAGGATGAAGGTGTAGCCTATGATAGTAGTGAGGAGATTCTCTCTGAATCTTCAAGAACTAGGAGGAAACCACAAAAGAAAGATGATTTTAGAGACATTAAGTTAGAAGTTCCTGAGTTTGATGGAAACCTTAATCCAGATGCTTTTTTGGAGTGGGTTTCAAGGAGTGAAAGGATCTTTGAACTTAAGGAGTATGATGATGTAAAATCTTTCAAGGTTGCTGTAGCTAAGCTAAAGGGGTATGCATCCCTTTGGTGGGAGAATGTTGTACTAGCTAGGAGTAGGAAACAAAAGCCTAAAATCAAGAGTTGGAGTAAGCTTAAAAGGAAAATGAGGGAGAAGTTTTTACCATCTACTTAAGACGTAAACAACCTCCTACAAAGGAAGAAAAAGACGTAAACAACCTCCTACAAAGGAAGAAAAAGATCAAAAAGAGATACCTCAAGGAAAAAGAATGAAATTGGTAAAACAGAGTACTCGAAAGGATTCACTACAATCACCTGGAAGGAAACCCATAACAAGGGTAATGAAGACTTCTCCGGAGAATGAGATGGACGCTTCACAACAATCACCTCGTACAAAAGCAAAGAACAAAGGAAAACAATATTTGAAAGAGATTGACCAAGATGATTCTTAAAAAAAAAAAAAAAAAACCGTAAAACCAGGTTTACATTTCATTCATTTTAAAATTATGTAATTCATATTTATTGTTCCTTTACAAAATATTTAATTAATGTTTTATAATACAGTATTAGTTGACATTTTATATCATTTAGTAACTAGTTTAATTCTATTAGTCACCACTTATGGCACTAAATTGTATTTCTATAGTACTTATGGCTCATTTAACTTTTATGTTTAAATTATGTTTTTATGTCCATTATTCAACACTAAAACATTAACTTTTTAGAAAAAATTAGTTGCAAAACAAAAACATGGTTATCACTGCATTAACTCGTTTTGTGCTCAATATTGTTCATTTTGTCACCAGTTTATCTCAATTAGTGATCAGTTTAATGTCTGATGATCAATATGGTTGTGATGTTTGTTGTTGTTCCAAATTCGTTTATAGGGCTAAGAAAGTTTTGATTTCGACATATTGTTCCCCTAGTGGACTGTTCAAATTGAATGAGCAACTCACTACAGATCAAAGAGTGCATGTGGAATTTATGGGATTTGGAGGATTGCTTATGCTAAACATGAATGCGTATTATCAAGGGATGGTGGACTGGCTGGTCCAACAGTATAACGGGAGCAGGCACTGGTTTACAGTTGATGCAACTAGGGTATGCAATATAACTGAAGTTGATGTTTATGACATCTTTCAACTGCCAAAAGAAGGTGATCCTATTATCCAAAACTCTCTTGCCAAAAGAGACAATCCAGATCTTTGGGCACAAAATCATTGGCGTGAAGAATTAGGATGTAAAGGGAATGCACAAATAAAAGTATCCAAACTGGTTGAAGAGATTTTGAAACTACCAAATGGAGGTCGAAGATTCCAAAGCTATTATGCTATGTATGCCCTCTCGACATTTCTCACTCCTACACCACACAACAACATAGACATGGATATAACAAAAGCACTTCTGGATCCCGTGCAAATCCCAAGAATGAATTGGTGCAGCTATGTGTTGGAGAGATTGGATAGAGTTGTAACAAGTTGCAACAAAAAAGAATCAAAGTATAGGTGGGTGCATCATCATACTACAACTTGTTTACTTCCATCGTTTACTTTGGAAGGGAATGCAAACCCCAACATCACTTCCACTAATTCAGTATTGGACATATGAAATAGTTCGTGAGCATGTGCTAGAAGAGGTTGCAGCAAAGAACAACAAAGGAGGAATATTTGGTATGGGTGAGTGGGAAACAATAGTGTTCCCAATATGCCTTAATAAAAACAGGTATGATACTATTATGTTTTTTATGTTGTTTTATGTGTGGTATAAAGTTTTAAATTCATATTCACTGTAAATTATTATATCATTGCTCATTCAATACTAAGGTAGTTACATTTTAAGTACTTCTATTTCATTTTAAGTACTACAAATCTGAAATCACTAATTCCAATCATTTGAGGATCATGTAAAGACATTAGTAGCTACTATAACTTGATTGGTGACCACTTTAATTCTTTTAACCTAAAGTTCATTGGTCATCATTCTTTTAACCTAAAGTTGATTGGTCATCATAGAATAACTTAACATTAGGTATATAATCTACTGTTCCCAATCTTACTCAATGGAAACAGGTTTGAAACTCAGCATGAAAACATGAATGAAGGTTCTCCATTGCATTATGATCAAAATTCTACAATGACGGGGTCAAAGCCACAACCAATGGTGATTACAAATTCTGCAGAGAGGATAATAATAATCAAGCTTCCCAAAGGCACGATGACTGATGAAGAAATTGAAAAAACTACAAAAGATGTAAGTTTAAATTTGCTCTTAAAATGCAGTACATTTGTTTGTTACCATTTTAATTACTTTAGTTAGCAGTTTAATTACATTTGTTACTAGGGTAATATCCCCATGCAAATGAGTTATAAAATTCTTAAGTTTAGAAAGACAGTGGGAATCAGGAAATCTGTTTTGGAGGAGAATAAACTTTATTGCAAACTTGTTATAACAAAGATTTTCTTATTATGACAAGAAGGAAAATGCAGTACATGTTGTTGTTACCATTTTAATTATTTTAGTTACCAGTTTCATTACATTTGTCACTAGGTTGGTTACAAGGTACTGTCATAATATTTTTGTGATTATACATTAGTTCTACTAGATTAATTGCATTAATATTTTATTATTTCAATTATTTGCAATGACGATCCTTGTAATTTTGACAGCCTATTGATCAAGCTCGTCTAAAATTGGGACGCGACCTAGAGGTTTGCTATAGCATGCACATGCGAAAGTTAGAGGAGCTTAAACAAAGGAACGAGGATGTTCCACAGGATGGATCACCCACATTGACTCAACTGATAGAGAACCCTGAAGTTCTTCAACAGATTGATGACAATGAGAAGCTCCTAACAACAACAAGGCAAACAGTTCTAGAGATGCCATCATTTGACTTGGGTATACCCGAAATGAACCAAAAAAAGCAACCCAAAAAACCCAAACAACAAGAAGATCAAAGCAAACTTGTTCCTCAACAAGTCTTTACGAGACGATCAAAGAGACACCAAGAAGCACAAAAACAAGAAGCAGCCACTGAAGTACTACCAAAAGACTCTGCTACAAGAAGAATCTCTCCTAGAAAAACAAAGAATGCCTCCTAGCAATGTAACAACCCGATTCCCGAGCTGCTAGGTAAATACACTTAAGATTCACTAATCACAATCAATGCTTAATAAGCCTCAAATTAAACATTTACTCACAGCGGAAACATAACCTTGAAAACGATCCTGGACATGTGGCTTATTGGCCCACAAAACAAAATCCTTTATATAGGACTTCAATTACACCGGTATCTCGACTAATATTCCCAAATATTGTATACAACAAAATATATCAGAAACTATTCCTTAATTGACTACCTAAAATACAAACTCAATCCATAAGCTACGACGACATCTTTATCTTGCTTCACTTCAAAATTCTGAGCTCACAACACCAAACCTGCAACAACGTTTGACTCTGCCACCCACCAAGTGACAGGCCACAGAAATGACAACATTATCAGCAAAGCTGAATACACACTGTATGTGTAATAGGATATACAAGTTTAGGTGTATTTTGAAAACTAACACATAGTTATAATAACAAATAATCACATTCAACTCAGTTATTATCGTTTCACAAAATCAAATCGTTTGGCATGAACGCGAATGGAGAGGGGTACCACGCAGTACCAACTGTCTCCAACCTGTTGAGGGTCGTCACCCCACCTTTTATTGTTCTGCTTGCAAGACTTAACCGGACATGTCCTATAACGCCAGGAATTCGCCCTTCCTGGAAGGCAACAGTTAGGGACTCTACCCGCCCTAACTCGGGTGCATGTTCATGCCTCACTTTCATATTTATAATATAAGTTATTTAATGATTCGTATTTGAATCCTCAATACTCATAACATAACACCATATTCGGCCTTATCTGGTCTTAACTCATATCTGAATCATTTCCTCATTATCATACCAAATTCACAACTAACTCATAGAGAAACATAGTATTTTCGAACAATTCCAATAATTGAACAAAAGGATACTTTTATAACAATCCAATAGCAATTCACAACTAACTCATAGAGATGCATCTATAATCATCACAACAAGAATCCGCCTTTTTAGCGTCTGCCTTTAGCGTCCGACGATATAAGCGGACGGTAAATTTAAAATCAGCGTCCGGTAAACGACAGATGCAAATTAGCGTCCGCTTTTTGAAATTTAGCGGCCGTTCTTTTAAACTGACGCTAATTAGCGTCCGTCTAGTTATAATACCGTCCGAAAGACGGACGCTAAATAAGAGGTATAAAAAAAAAATGCGTCCAGTCGACCAAACTAACAACCCTAACCCACGCTTCTCTCTTCTTCACTCTTTCCACGCCTCTCTCTCTTCCTAACTCTCATCTCACGTTTCTCTCTCTTCCTCACTCTCATCTCACATTTTCGTGCTCTATCTTTCTTTCAGATCTCACGAAATCAGGTATTTCTACTCAGATTTAACTAATAAATTTGTTTTTTTTACTTTTGATTGTTGATTATGTAGTTTGTTTTTTCGATTTTCTTTGTTTTTTTAATTTCGTTTTGCGTTTTCTTGTTCTTGGTTTTTCGGTTTTTCCTAGATCTGAAATTCCTAAGATTTTTTTTTTTTTTTTGTTTTTCGATTTTTCTTTATTTTTTTGAGTTTTCGGTTCTATGAGATTTTGATTTTGTGTGTATTTTCTCGATTTTGATTTTGATTTTGTGTGTTTTTATTTTCGGCTACTTGGTTTTATTTTTTTTGGGCATGAATTTTCGTCTTTTTTGGAAATCAATTTTTCGTTTTTTTTCCGTTCTTCGCTTTTTAGGAATCAATCTGTATAATTTTTTTTAAAATCAATTTAGGGGTTGGTTATTTTTGGGAAAATATCATATATAGATGTACTGTGCAATTCTAAACCCTTATCAGATATAGGTTTAGGGTTTCTTAATTCCCTTATCAGAAATTAGTTGTTCTTTTTTTTCCGTTCTTCTTTGATTGATATTTGATCATCATCATGCTAATTTGTCTTGTTTCAATTTGTATTTATGAATATCTTAACTTGTTTAGTATAGCTAAAGAATAAGTAACAAGTTCCTGAAATTAGAGAATATGCATCAATTGACTGTGTTTTTGTATTAACAAGTTCCTGGCATTAATTTCTATGGGGCATATGATACCTATCTGCTTAATCATGTTTTTAATATAGCCGCTAATAAGGAGGAGGGGTTTGGGCTTGGGTGGAAAGAGATGGATAAAGGACACAGAATCTTATCATTGGAGTCTCCATCACAAAGTAAGCACCTAACTGCTACTTGAGAAACACTTGGTTAATATATCAACCATCATTAAGGGAAAACAATAATTTATCACATCCATATCAAGCGATTAAGAAAACTCAGAATGATACAATTCACCAATTTGTCGTTTTCCACGGAATACTTTAAATCCCACTTTTTTATGGTTTGTTAACAACAGATTGGTTAAACATGTCAAAACCAGACTACTCTTTCAGGAGTCAGGACTGAAGGTTTGGTGAGCAACTACACAAAAGAAGGTAGAAAGTTAGATGGTGGAGAAGAAGCTAAGTGGTTTAAGATGTACCGTCTATATTGACACCCTTATGTTACTTATAACCCAATATGCTAACCAAAAAGTACAAGGAAGGAAATTATGAACACTATATACACAAGCAAGTAGCAAAGAATGAAGCGGAAGCAGTACAGTAATTTTAAAATGCTAATGGGAAAACTGTTATCATGCAACTAAACTAAAATAACATAGACAAAGACAATTACCAGCATAGCAACCAGGCAACAAGGAAACAAAGATTATAGTGCCAGCAAAACTGGGACATCTAGATCCTTTTCTGTGTGGGTCTTTTTTTCCCATAGAAATTAGATCTTTTTTACACAATGTTTGGATTACAAAACCAAGTTGATTGAATGTGTGTAACCTTGACTTAATGCAGGTAGTCTTTTTTTCTGTTACATGGAGTCCTTGTAGCTGTCGTTCAGCTGGATTACTGGTCATTGTTTCTTGTCTCTTAGAGCAGCATGTCTATATATAGTATATAAAGCATATCACTAGCATGTTATTTACTTGTTCCCAAAATGTATATAATCAGTTTCATTAAGTGGTGCATAGATTATGTTAACATCATTCATGTTGATTGTACTGTGCAGGGAAGATATTGGAATGAGCCTTAGTCTTGTGGTCAACTAAAGTGGCATGAAAATTACTACAGTTAAAGGGTAAGATTCATCAATTCTCTTTTAATATAGTTTTGTATTTTGATTGTGGTTTAGATACCTTTAGTTCAGTGGGAATATAGAGATTTCAATGTGTAGAGTAATATTTATCAATTCTCATTGTTGTCTTTTGGGGAGCGTATGTCAAATATGTCTTTATAAATTTGTTAGATTGGACATTTTAGGGCTTGATACGTGGGGCAATTTGACGCTTAAGTAAATTTGCATCAAATGTATGTATCAACTATATTATAGAAGACAACTTTATAGAAATGATCGACATCAAAGTAGCTTGAATTAGTTCAGAAATTGTTACACAGTTATTTTCCGTATGAGCTATATATATAAGTGGATGTGGATCTCTCTATTTTATCCAATGAAGCCGGGCCTGCTATGCTGCCATATCTCTTACTTGTGATGTGTGGTAACAACATTTTTAAAGTTTCTGAAAACACAATCACACCTCTGTCTAAATTTTGGCTGGGTGATGGGTTCGGGTGGGTGATGGGGGGCTGGGTGGTGGGTTAGGCTGGCTCGGGTGGGGGTTGGGGCAAAATAGGTTCCAGATTTATTTAGTTATTCATTTAATTCTTGTTAATAATTGTTTTTTTTCTGGTTAATTTCATTAATTTCTTTGTTTTGGTTGATTTGCAGGGTTATCACATTTGCGTTTGAGTTCCAGATTTTCGTTGTGGAGTTTAAAAGTGTACATGTAATTATATGAGATTTGTATTAGTTTTTGTTCTAAGTATACTAGAATTTAGTTATAGAATTATTTTTTTACTTGTATCTACATTTATTATCAATAATAATTGAATTGATTAATTTGTTTGCCTTAATAAAAGAAGTATGGTATTTGCATTATTTCATATCTTATTACATTTAATATCAATTAATTAAAAGCAAAAAGCTATTACATTAAATACTAGTTAACCAAAAGCAAAAAAAAAAAAGAAGTGCAATAATTAATGACTTGGGTCGCTAAGTAGTTAACCAAAAGCAAAAAAAGAAGTGTAATAAGGTTAACCAACAGCAGACACTAATTAGCGACTGCCAAGGCTAATTAGCGATTGCTTTTGGCGGTCGCTAATTAGGGTCTGCTTCTGGCGGTCGCTAATTAGTGTCTGCTTTTGGCGGTCGCTAATTTCGAAATATCAGACGCTAAATATTTAGCGGACGCTATTTGGAGAATTAGCGACCAGGTGTTTTGCATCAGCCCTTTAGCGTCCGTTGGCGGACGCTAATCTATTTAGCGTCCGATTCCGTATTTTTAGCGTCTGATTTTGGCGGACGGAAAGGAGTGACATTCTTGTTGTGTATGACCATTACTATAAACGATATATGATATCTAAAATTTAGTATAACACACACAGGAGCATTTAAATATATTTTGCTGAACATAAAGGTTACCTCAACTCTATAACAATTATAAATCATCATAAATTGATTTCCCATATCATCTTCAATTATATACGTTTACATAGCCATCCTCCAACAACCACCTCACATTAACATCAATAATCAATAACCAAACTTAACTATTCTAATCATCTTCTTCTAACGCAACCATTATGCTAATCAAACTGAATCCCGCAAATAGAAATTAACGAAGTCATTCCCATAACTCATAACTCGACTTCATACATATCAACTCCAACTACAATAATTATAACAGTCTCCCAATTCTAAGATTATGACTTCCCTCGCATCATCAACAACGACTATCCAAAAAGAACGATACAACAACAACATAATAACAACGGCACAAACAACAATAATACCACCTCCACCACCAACAATAACACCAACACCAATAACACAACATTAAGCACAATAACAGAACAACACAACCACAATACAACAGCACAACCAACAACAAAACCCACCACCTACTATGTTCATAACAAACCTAAGTAAATCATATTCCCAAATTTATCACTCCAACTTCTTGAATCATCATAACAAGATGAACCATATTGTTCTACTGAATACTTTGGATATATATACTTAAACTATAAACCACATGATACTAGCTCTGGACACATCATCGTAACCTTTTTAATCATATCCAAACTATAATTCATCTTCCAAACTAGTAAACTATTTTTAACTATAACCCACCACAACATCACCACAACAACAACATAATAATTCTACCACAACCATCACAATTACTCCACAATAGCCACTACAACAATAACAACAACAACAACAACCATAACAAAGGCGCAACAACAATAATAGGCAACAACTTCACAACAACTCCACCACAACCATAATGACAGAACAATAGTAACCCAACAACATTACTACAAAAGAGCAACAACAACAATAGCAACTCCACAACAACTTCACCACAATAACATAACAACTCCACCTCAATCATCACAATTACTTCACAAGTCCATGTACTAAACACATTCCATTAAGAAGCATAATCGTATTACTTAGTGTATAAGTGTTGTTTAGGTCAAATAAAACAACTCTAATGAACCTTAGCATGCTATATCAATGTTACATACTCAATATACACATAATAAAATACACATCATAAATAAATTCATTTCATAAACATGCTTTACACTAGAAAGAAACAATCACCTAACTATAGGTATGGAAATCTCTAGGGTAAAACCAAACTAAGTGTGTACCTTCACTAAGGATGCTTAAGGCCACGAAATTCCTTAACCCAATTAGTTTCAACAAGCTTATAGATATGAAAAACTTAGCTTAAATACAAGAGGTGTAATCTGTTGAACTTACAACAACTTATGTGATTTTCAACAAGGTTTTCTATATGATTTTATGGTCTAAAGGTTGGAACCAAAGCTTGTACTACTTTGTATGGATGTTTAGAAGAGTTTTATGTAGAGAAAAAATGGGTGTCCAAGAGGAAGATGTTAGAGAAAAGAGACAAAAATCCAGAACAGGCTTTTATAGTCTGTTCTGGCGGTACCCCCAGGGGAGGGAAACCTCGTCTGGACAAGGTCGGTTTCTTGGAGTTTTTGGGTGATTCTTGCTTGAGGTGTTAGCCTTAGGTGTTGGCTTTTATGAATACAAAGGGATTTGAGAAATCGACACTTAAGTAGCTGCTAAGCAGCTTTCTTTGAGCATAGGTCTGAGCTGTAATATCAGCTGGCCAGTGTTTACTATGTAAGCAATTTACCTTATTGAGCCACGTAATTCTTCGGCATAAATGACTATTTTAACCTTAAGACATCCCAAGCATGTCATATATCAAGTTTGGTTAGGTTCTAAGCTCGGATTCATCCCCGAAATGCTCTTTAACTGGAAGTTCATCGTTACCCGATAAAATAATCTCCAAACGATTTTCATAATCTTAATGTTTAAGGCTCTCAAGGACTTTCTAACTTATCTATTGGTTTCCAAAGACTTCTTAGCCAATAAGAATGATGGTTCTTATTCTCTTTGACCTTTATGTTCAGTAGAATCATTTACTTATGCTCATGTGTGTGTGGATTTCTTTATTCTGTTTTTGATAAATAAGTTCGTACTATGGCCATAGTTATGTATGTGATGTTATGAGTTGATTTTGGAAATATTATTCGATGAATATGAATACGCAATTGTTTTGCTGGCTTAGTTTGTGAACTGAAAATAGAAAGTGGGCAAGGTATGGGTGGAGGATGGTTACTTCTTTTGACCTGATATGGTCGGCTACGCCTCGTAACGAACCTTGGGGGTAGTATTGCTAGGCTCGATAACGAACCTTGGAGACAGCGTTTTTTCCAAATCCTATACTTGCCACTCATTTGTTTAAGAGAATAAGCTATGCCAGTGTTGCAGTGAGATGAAATGATTTGCTAAATAAAGTGTTTATAATGGGCTGAAGTAAGGGTTACGAGTTTTTCACTCATTTTGGGATTTTGTTTGTCTTGTATTTCTTCCCTGAAATTGCAGGTTTGGTGTTATGAACTCGGAATTGGAAGTGGAGCGAGATTACGATATCGCCATAGATTATGGATTAAGTTTGTATTTTGGATAGCTGATTCGAGATTAATTTTCGATATTTCATTGTATATAACTTTTGGGAATTAAAGTGGAGTTATTGGGGGTAATTTAAGGATATTTTTCCGCTGCAAAGTAATTTTTTTAAGAGTTAATTTTAGTTTATGGTTGCGGATTGTGTTTCACTAGCAGCTCGAAAGAGCGAGTTGTTACACTTTTCTGTGGGGATGACGAACTGAGTGTTATATGGGTAGTGTCATGGTGGAGAATTGCCTCAATGATAGGTAGTCGTGATGATTCACCCTATGTGGGGTTTTGTAGCCTGTACACTATAGCTTATTATTTTCCTTCGAGGTTAGTGAGACAATGTGGTTACCAAAAACTGATTCCTGCAGAGGACACTATTGCTCCTAAGATATATGGTTTGACCTATAGTGGGACTGGGAAGTGGGAGAAATATCGGGAAGACTGCCCCATTTGGTATACCGAGGAGAGACTAGAGTTTAAGAAGGTGTCTAAGAGTTATATAGTGTGGATGTTGACTCGGGACCCTGTTATGAGGATGGAAATGAGGGAGAAGGAATCCTCTGAAGTGGCGAATAAATGGAAGTTTCTTCCACGTACTGCGGCCAAAACTTTGGGGGGTGGGAATGACACGAGGAAGAAACCATTGCTAAAACTTCTTCTGTAAAGGATCGTTTAGGGCCAAATGTAGTATTAGTGCTAGAGAGACTTGGGCCACGGTTGACACCGACAAAGAGAAAACTACACTTAGCAAGGGTACTCATCAGGGAAAGGGCTCACGTAGAAAAGACGACTCGACAGACAGACGCTCTTATAGGCAAAGGTAATGAAATGATTTTGTACTGGAAAAGAGGAAGACTCCTAAACCCAAGCTACAGATAGAAAAGGGAGAAACTTTACCCTTGAAAAGGAAGCGGGAGAAGCTAAGAAGGGGAAGGAAAAGAAGGAGTACTGATTGCAACAATGTCCTCTATTATACTATTTTTTGCTTTCAGTTATTGCTTTCACTAACTCTTGTATGCCACATAGTTATGTTTTAAAGTAATTATAACTTACGTTTGATGTTTTATTTTTTTGTTCAGCAATATTAATAAAAAAAGTTTATTTTTATTTAGAGCGAAGTGAGCCTAAATATATCACAACGCATTTTGAGTATCGTAGCGGATGCGGGAAGAACGATTGAACCAATTGCATTACAGGGTAGTGCGCTTGATGCGATAGGGTGCATCTGGCGCACTGCGCTAGGCTAGGCGCAGCAGGCATGCATTTAGCACGACACTATGCTAGGTGCAGCTGGCATGTGTTGGGCGCAGTTTAATGGACTTATCTCTTTCATTTTAATAAATTTACTTTAAACTCGGATGGACCGAAGGAGGTATTAATTTTTGAAGGGGCATAACCTTGAATCAAGTTGCCTATGTATCCAAATAGGAATCAGGCCGCAAGTAGTTCATGCTAGGAATTGAATTACTTTTACCAGTTAGAGAATTGGATGTGGTTGACACATAAAATTTCTTGAATAAGCAAGATTGGTTAGATTGTGAGATTCGGTGTTGTCCATGTCAATAAGTTGGGTCACACCTCCAGATAGGATTGTTTTGACAATATATGGACCAGCCCAGGTAGGTATAAATTTACCTCAGGGAACTAACACGTTTTTCCTTTATGCCTTGAGCACTAAGTCACCCTCTTTATTTCAACGTTTGACTTTCTTATTGAAAGATCATGCAGTACAATTTTGATAAACTTGTACATAATACAAGGCAGCTAATCGTCGTTCATTGAGCAAGATGAGCTCTTCAAATCTAGCTTTGACCCAGTCAGCTTCAGGGATTTGACTTTCCAGGACAATGCATAGGGATGATATTTCTAATTCGATAGGTTGGACAGCCTCTACTCCATAGACAAGACAATAGAGTGTAGCACCGGTAGATGTTCGAATGGAAGTACCGTATCCCCATTAGGCAAAATGTAGTTTGGCTGGCCAATCCTTATAATTTTCAGTCATTTTCTGAATAATGACCTTAATATTTTTGTTGGCAGCCTCTACAACACCATGAGCTTGGGCTCTATATGGAGAGGATCGGTGATGTTGGATGCTATATTTTGTGAGGACTTCTTTGCATTCAGCTTGGAAATGGGTACCTAGGTAACTTATGATCTCGTGGGGGACCCGGCCATAGCAATAAATAATGGTCTAGTCTAAGAAGACAGCTACATGTTTGGCTGTCAACTTAGCATGGATGCCACTTCCACCCATTTGGTGAAGTAGTCTACGGCCACAAGTATGAATTCAAGCCTCCCCCCCAGTACCGGGTGGTGTTAGTTTCCCAACGATATCGATTCCCAAGTGGAAAATGGCCAAGGTGAGGTATATCTATATAACAGTGAAGGTGGGACGTGTTGTAAGTTAGCTCATAGTTGGCATTATGGACAGATTTTGGCATAAAGGTAACAATATTTTTCTATTGTAGTCCAATGATAGCCTAAGAAAATGATGTTTTGGGCTAACATGCGTCCGCCATGTGCATGCCACAAGTTCTACTATGGACTTGATCCATAACTATTGTGGTGTCTGGTTTATTGATACAGAGCAGGTGCATGCCTTACGGTGTTCTTTTGTACAATATCCCGTTATACTTGATGTATTGGGAGCCTTAAGGCACACTGGGTCTTGTTGAAGCATTAGGTGGCTATTTTTTTTAGTTAGGTAGTTGAGGATGTCAGTAAACTAGGGTTCACAAGAAACAGGATCGGGTTCGGTGTCTAGGGTGTGAAAATAAGCAGGCTCTTGCCTTCTCGCGTATGGTTCAAGGAATCCTAATCATAGAGGCTAAGCGGGAAAAAGCGTCGACAAGTTGGTTTTCTTCTCGAGAAGATATGTGTATTGTATTTAAGGTATTTGCTCAGCTATGGCTTCCACATGGGCTTGGTATTGCAAAACACTTTTGTTTCCGACTTTCCACCATTTCGATATTTATTTGACGATCAAAGATGAATCACCATATACTCTTAATTTCTTAATGTCGAGGGATACTACGGCCTGGAGCCCTATGATGCATGCTTCGTACTCAGCTGTATTTTTAGTAACATTAAAGTCGAGTTTAACAAAGAGAGGAGGGTGTTTACCTTCAAGTGATACCAAGAGTACGTACCCCTACACTACATCCCTTTTGGTTGGAAGCACCATCGAAGTATAGTTTGCAACTTTCATCTTCTGTCATGAGAAGGTCTTCATTTGGAAATTCATACTCTTCGCGAGATTCATCTATAGGAAAATCTGGCAAGAAGTTTGAGACAATTGCCTTTAATGGATTTGTGGGGGATGGATTTGTGGAGGATGGATTTTAAGTCAAATTCGGGAAACATTACTACCCAGCAGGAGAGTCTACCATTAAGGGTTGGCTCTTCAAATAAGAATTAAGAGGATCTAGTCATGACACTATATGAATTGTGTGAGTAAGCATATAATGCCTAAGCTTCTTAGTCTCCCCAACTAGTGCGAGACAAAGCTTTTCTAAAGGGATGTAGCGTGATTCATAGTCTAAGATTTTTTTTTTTTACTAAGGTAGTAAATGGCAAACTCTTTCCCCTCAATCTATTGTGGTAACACTGCCCCAATTGCAGTCTTAGTCACAGTCAAATAAAGCTTTAAGGATATGGCTAGCAAAGCAGGTGCTAAGGTAGGTGGGTTGGATAAATACTCTTTGATTTTGTCAAAGGCTTTTTTTGGAAATCCTCATTCGACTCGACAACGACACTTTTTTAAAACTTTTTAAAGATGGGCTCACATACCACGGTCAGTCTAGAGGTGAACCTACTGATGTACCAGATTTTACCTAAGAACCCCCTTATCTGCTTTTCATTCTTAGGTGGAGGCATCGTCATGATGGCCGTAATTTTAGTGGAGTCAATTTCGATCCCTCTAGGATTGATGACATAACCTAGTAGTATCTCGAAAGTGCCCCCAAAGACGCATTTTTGTGGATTAAGTCTCATATTTGCGAAGTCTCATGAAGAACTTCTCAAGAGAGATATGGTGTCCCTCTCTACCTTTGGACTTAACTATCATGTCGTCTACATAGAATTCTACCTCTTTATGTATCATGTTATGGAGAAGGGTAGTTGTAGTTCTTTGGTAGGTGGCCCCAGTGCTTTTTAACTCGAATGGCATAACAGTATAGCAAAAGGTCTCCCATGGTGTGATGAAGGTAGTCTTTTTCATATCTTCCTCGGCCATTTTTACTTAATTATACCATGCATACCCATCTATAAAGGAGAGAAGGGCATGACTGGCAGTGTTGTCTACTAGGACATCTATGTGAGGTAGGGAGAAGTTGTCTTTAGGAATTGCTTTGTTCAGGTCTCTATAATCAACACACATCCTAACTCTCCCATACTTTTGAGGCACATGCACAACGTTACCAATCCAGTCAGAATAATTAGCTACTTTTAGAAAACATGCATTAAGTTGTTTAATGATTTCCCCTTTAATTTTTAGAGCCACATCTGGCTTCATTATGCGCAACTTTTGTTTGACAGGTTTCATCCCTTTGATCAGGAGAATTGTATGTGGGGCGCTACGATCAATGTCTGGCATGTCCTGGTAGGACCATGTGAATACGTCAATATATTAACTAACGTTTTGATTAATTGAGCGCTCGCATTCGCTTAAAGTTAATCTAATTCTTACCTCATTTGGTTTAGTATCATCTGAGAGATAAAGTTTTTCTGTTTCTTCGATGATTGGAGTCTTATTTTCATGTTCTTCCACTTCTTTAATTACTTCTTTTTCAGATTTATTGTTGCAATCGGAAGGAGAAGGAAGAGAGGAAGTAAAGATAATGCATAAGTCATAAGCAAATGAGTTCATATTATTGAAATAAGAAATCATAGAATTGAACAATGACTCGGTAGAAATGAAAGACTCTACTTGAACACTAGGATCAATAGACTTAGACATATTCCTAAATGGGACACTAAACTCAACAGACTCCCACTCAAACTCAGACTCAGATGACTCAGACTCTGACTCAGATGACTCAAACTCTAACTCAGATGACTCTGACTCTGACTCTGACTCAGATGACTCAGACTCTTCGAACATCGACCCTTCCTCGGTGGTGAATATCATCGTATTTTCGTCTGGCGCGGCCAGCTTGATAGTCTTCCTCCATCCTTTTATGGTGCCTCTTGCAGGAGTGATTAACATAGCATAGTGGAAGGCCTCGTTTTGTATCGCGGCCAAGATGTGAGCAATATTATTTGAGCATTCGACTCGTTCTTGACCGAATAGAAGTCCTAATGCCTTCTGTCTAAATAGTCTTCAGTGACCTGATTAATTTTAGGATCTTGATTGTTAGACTTCTTCCCTCCAGGAGTAATAGGAAGTCTACCTTCATCAAGCATAGCGTGAATGGCGTGTTTCATTTTGTAACAATCATCCGTCTTGTGACCATTCCCTCTATGTTACTTGCAGTAAGAATTATTGTCCGAACGAGGACCTCTTATATCTTCTTCCGGATAGAGAGTTGGTCCAATGGGGAACAGTGCGCTTTTTGAGTTAAGGCGATCAAAAGCAGTGACATATGACATGCTTATTAGAGTGAATATCCTGCTTGAATTCCTATGGAAGGATCTGCTCAGTGCCTTAAGAAGGTTGACCTCTCCACCTTTAGAAGGGGATTCATAATCTTCCTTCTTGTTGTTATCCTTTATGACGATTGTTGTCATTTTCGGCATTTTTTAACACGTCGTCTTCAACTTGCACACATATATCCTATAGCTTAGTAACATTCTCGATGCTTAAATACTACAGATGACTTTTGTACTTAGGCAACAAGTTGTTGCGAAGATGCGGACGAGGTCCTTTTCAGCAGGTCCAGAAATCGTGTGAGTAGACTTTTCCCTCCACCTATTAACGTACATGGTAAAGACTTCATTGTTATCCTGTTTGGATTACAGTATTGTGTTAATATTATTTCATGAACTCTCTAATAATATCATCACACGTGTCAACATATTTGGTGTCCATGGAATAGAATAAGTTTTGGCATATAGGGTTTAACGACATTGGGAATACCGTTGGATAAATTTCAGAGTTCACAGAGTTAATGATCATAGTGGCCTTGAAGGACCTCAAGTGGTACTGAGGTGTGTCGCTTCCACAACAAAATTAAATTTGTAAACCACTCACTAACTCTAACAGATAGATAATAAAAGTAAGGGTCGAACCTACCGAAACTGCATTATTATCTTAAACTAATTATTTACTTATATAAATAACTATTATTATATACTCCCCCGTACTATAATACTCTTAACATTTATCAAGGCATGTAGTTTTAGATGATAAGTTGTTGTTTGGTTATCAATTATTATTTTTACTGAAAAGTAAATGAGATAGGGGTTAGTAGTTAGTAAATGTAGTATTATTTTATTTTAAGGAGAGAGAATGTGAGTCATGGTTAGAGTTGGTAGGTAATAAGACCGGTATTATTTTATTTGGAGGAGAAAGAGGGTGGACCAATAGTTAAAAGTGGAATGATTAAAATAATATTTCGTCATATCCTAAAATATAAGTGTAAAGAGTGTTATGGGACAGATAAAAAATGAAAATGTAAAGAGTATTCTGGAACGGATGGAGTAATATGAAGGGGGTTTGAATATCAATTCTATACTAAAATTGTTAAACTAAAATAATGAATATATAAATTGTTGGAAATAAATTCGGTTTTAAAATATAACTAAGAACCTAATATGAGACATGTAACTTTCCTCTCGAGATAGGGTATAATCATTGAATCATTAAATTAATCGATAGATAGATTAGTTGATAAATAATCCCTTGAAAGCAAGAAAATTAGTTGCTTTATCATTCATACTAACTAAACCCCGCAAACGCACGCCGGTTCAATTATAATCAAATACTTCCTCCGTTTCAAAATAGATGGGACATTGTCTATTTTGGGGTGTTTCAAAATAGATGGGACATTGTTATTTTTTTCCTTATTTAGTAACTTTTGCCTTCTAATTTTACCATTTTACCCTTACTAACTTGTGTTATGTTCTTTAATCTACATCTAATAATCTGATTAATCCTAACCTAAAACTAATGATTCCCACCCATCTCTCTCTCCTCAACTCAACCCACCCTTTCTCATAGCCACCACCCATCTCTCTCTCTCCTCAACTCAACCCACCCCTCTCTCTTAGCCACCACCCTTCTCTCTCCTCTCTGAGACCACCACCGTCACTACTAACCCGACACTACCACCAGCTCGACACCAGATGCGACCCAACGCCACCACTACCACCTCGAATTTCTTGGGAGTAGATCTGGTTTACCTTCATTCTTGGTTTACCTTCATTCTTCACCCTCAGATCTCCATGTCTGCCTGTTCGTTTCGCGCGAATTACAATCTCTTTTTTTATACAGCTCAACCCCATCTTCTTCCTCATGTATTAGATCTTGTTTTGGAGATCTTGTTTACGTTATTTGCAAATATGAAGAATGAAGGTAAACCGAGTTTCGAGGGAGTAGAAGAACCTTGTGGAGTGAAAACGTTGTTGAAATTCGGCGATTGTTGTTGTTTTAACTCGGATTTGTTTTCGGTAAAGTAAGATGAGAAAGGGTATTGTTTTTCGCCATTGTTGTTGTTGTTGTTGTTGTTAGAAGAAGAAGAGGAAAAGAGGAGAGAGAAAGTGATGTTGGAGGAGGTTGTTTTTGAGTTTTTCGGGTGGTGGTGGTTGTTTTTGAGTGGTGGTGGTTGTTTTTGAGTTTTTCGGGTGGTGGTTGTTTTTAAGTTTTTCGGTGGTTTTCCGGTGGGCAGTTTTTCGGTGGTTTTCCGGTGGGCAGAAAGTGATGTTGGAGCAGGTAGGGAGGGTGGTTTCCGGTGGGCAGGTTTGGGGGAGAGGTTTCTCCCTCCTTTTCACATGGGACCACTAGAATTAATTATACTACCTAAACATACTTATGAAATTTTGCCTAGGAGTCCGTTTTAATCACAATTTCCCATCTATTTTGAAACGGAGGAAGTATATCAATTTAACAATAAAAGCATGTATTGAATTAACAAACTTGACCGCTTTAAGAAAACTAATAAGTTAAGTTTAATCAAGTCAGAAAAATGCAACTAAATTAAAATTAACATCACACAAAGTTCTAGCAATAATATCTGAAAACAAAGCTTCAACCTAATTATATTATTGTTAATCCAAGTAATCATGAATAAAACTGATCATTCTAAAATTAACATTAATTCATAAATTATAAACTCAGATAACGAATTTCGCTAGAATACCCAATCAAACTACTCAATCAAACAAACAGAAATCATAATCTCATAATCCATAACAAGATTCAATTACATGTTCTTGCTAGTTTAAACTACTCTAAATTAGACATGAAAACAAAGAAAAAAGAAATAAATAAAAGTAGATAAAATTCATTGTTGTCACTATGGGTTTTGATGATGACAAATTGAAGTAATAATTAACAAGGTTTATAAGTTTTATATGTGCAAGGTTCATTGATTAATAATTTTTTTTGTAAAGATAATAAACGAACTTCCTAAGCAGACGTAGGCCTACATCTTCCCATCTTGTGCCGTCTTCCATGTATCTCATCTTCTCCTCCTCAACGCTGCTGCCTTTTGTTGTTGCTGTTGTGTTCCGCGTGTGATAACCAAGGCCCAAGGATTTTTCCTCCTAAACTCACCTTCCTTTTCCTCTTTTGCCCACATGAAATTCCTAACTCCAAAAAGTATGAATTTTTTCCTTGAATAATGCAAAAGTGGGTTTTAATTCCAGAAATATGCCCAAAAAAAGAAAAAATTCCCTGCGTACCGTCAACGTAGGACGGCACGCGAGATTATTTGTTTTTCTACTTAAGTAAAACCGCTACTTGAAGTAGCGGTTTACTGAATTTTTTTTTTTTACTTAAGTAAAACCTTGGCGCTGAGTGATATAAACCGCTATTTCAAGTAGCGGTTACTCCAAGTAGTGGTTTGCTTGCAATATTTTCAATAAAACCAATTGGTTTTATAGACTTTATAGAAAAGTCAATGACCAAAAAGGAAAACTCAATAAAACCAGTTGGTTTTATAGACTTTTTAATTTTAAACCGCAAGCTGCTTTTTTTTTTCAAAATCTTTCAGGGGCCAAGACCAGTCCTGCCCCTTAAAAGATCTGCCTCTACAGCGTTGCTTTCTCATCAATATGCTTTAATTATGGAGTAATATATGGCAAGCTAATACTCTTTCTCATTTTAAGCTTTTCTTTTGGGTGGCTTGTTGTGGGGGTTTTGTTGACAAATTAAAGAGGGGGTTGAGTAAGCATATGCCAAGTATGGATCCATTGTGTAAACTTTTGTGAGGTGGATGATGAAACAAAGCTCCATTGCTTATGGGACTATGTTATTGCGAGGCTTATATGGGATTCAAGAGAGGCAAGTGAGAAAATGGCAAGGGTATACTACAGCTTTGCAGTCTTAGCAGCGGCTTGTATGGAGCAACCCCCTTGTATGGAGCATGGACTTTTGATGAACATCTATTAGGCTATTTGGAATGCAAGAACTAGGTGGTTGTTCAATGAGCTAGGAGGTTTGTGATCCCCATTGAATAATTCGTGCATAAACCCTAGGGGGAACTTTGTGTGGAAGATAACTATGGGGCTTGTTCGGTGACAGCTACTCAGCAGCATTGGACACCACCTCGAGAGGGCTATGTTAAGCTCAATTTGGATAGGGGCATGTGGAAGGTTTGGGTATGTCGGCTGGAGCAGTAGATACAAGGATGGATAATAAAGCGTTGTTGGATGCAGCGTGGAAGGTGGAGGACTTGTAGGAGCCGTTAATTGCTAAGGCAAAGGCTATGTTTTTTTGGTATTCAAGTGGTTATGGAGTTCAAGTTTCAAAATGTCGTTGTGGAAAGTGATTGCATTCACCTGTTTAACACAAATTTTCACAATAGCGAGGTGAGAGTAGCTTCCATCTTATTGTTGATGAGATTATTCATGCTAGTCGTATAATAGATAGTGTCTTGGAGTTATGTTCGTAGAAATGGGAATAAGCTCGCTTTAACCTAGCTCATTGCATGCTTGAGTTATAAGTCGAAAAGTTTAGTCTAATTTTTATTTTTTGTATTAACTCTTTGTTAAGGCTATGTTTAGTTCACCTGAAATTTTCTGATCTGAACTTATTTTTTCTGATCTGATCTGATCTGATATGAACTTATTTACAAGATCTTATCTTTTATAAAATATATTATTACTATTATATTATTACTTTGTAATTCAGTATCATGCAATACATTATAAGATCTTATTTATAGTATTACTATTATTATTATTATTATTTTATTTCTATTACAACTTTTACACAACTTTTATGAATAAAAATAATAAAAATTATAATCATTATAATTATTATTATTACTAAAAATAATCATATAACCCAAGTCATTAATTTATGAGAGCACTTATACAATGTTTCACACTTTTCCTTAAAAAAAGTGTTTCACACTTGAGAAGTCGGTAGACTCAACTCTTTTTTTTCATATAAAATAAGATATACAAACAATTATGACTTGCGCAAGAAAGAAATGAATAGCGTGCAACTTCATAAAGCTAGATAGACTTGAAATTCGGTGGGAAGAGGTATACATAAGTACCTCGCACTTAGCTTATTTTGAAATGTAATCCGGACTTAATAGTTTCGTTGTCATGAAATTTGAGCTATCATATTTTATATATTTCTTATTTTTGCGTCAATCTCATGTTCTTAACATGTGACTTTTAATTTTTTATTATTTAATAACAACAAATTAACTTAAAATAATGATAACAATGACAGTTATAATGATAACAATAAGATTAATATTAATTACCAATATTAATAATTCATAAGTACAACAACAACAATAATAATCATTTTGAACTAATGTACTAGTAAATAACAATACTCCCTTTGTATTTTTTTTTTCTTTCTCACTTAGAATCTTGACACTATTCACAATTAAAGAGAATTTTTTAGATTTTTCTCAATATATAAGAAAAAATATAGTCATGTGAAGTCTTGTTTGATTCGTCTTAATGAGTACTTTATTAATATTCAATTATTATAATTTTTACTAATATGTAGTGAAAAATATTTAATAAAAATAATGAGTTTTTAAATATAAGCATGAACTGATCTGATCTGATCTGATTAGATCTGAAATAAGCAAAAATAAGGTGAACTGAACATAGCCTATCTTTTGTTATTCTATGAATGATATTTAGTCGCCTCGCGCTTTATTTCAAAAGTATATTTCAAAAGTAAGAACGGCATAATGAGTAAAAAAACAACTTCAAAGTCAAAAACCTTTGCCACAAAAATAAAAGAAGTCTTAGAATAGTTAACCCTACTTAGCAACATATACATATGTACATATACATACATATACATGAGCAGCAGATGATAGCCTAGTGGTATTGGCATCACATCCGATCCCAGAAGTCAAGGGGTCAAATCTCACCCCTTGTAAGGAGAGATCCCCAATTTCCCCCCTTCCTTGCAAGGGACTTCATCTTACCTTAAAAAAAAATATATACATATGTACACATATACATATGTATATTTATAGAGGGAGAGAGAGTAAATGGCGACCAGCAACTAGTGATTGGTGACGATGGCTGGCAACCCAGCAAAACCACTACAAGACTACCATGAACTGCCGTACAGGTAAGTAAGGCTTAAGCCGGGTAAAACCACTACAAGAGTTCCAAGTTCGTCGAGCTCATGAACCTAGCCGGACTTAATGAAAAATGGGGTTAAGCCGAGCCGAGCCGAGCAGAGCCTAAATTGTAGTTGGCTCGGCTCGTCCAATAAGCAGCGCTACTTTGGCCAACTATTGTCCAAAAGTCGACCTATTTAAAGAACGTATATTCGCATGAAAGGGTTTGATCAGGGTATGTTGGAAAAGGGCTTTTTGCATGCAAATACAATCATTCTCATAAGAAAAGTTCAGTGAAAATATAAATATCCCCATAGCAAATTTAGGCATACACATACCCAGCAGTAAAACCAGAAAGAACAAAATGAACTACTAAGCCTTCACACATTTGTGCACATGCAGAACATTATTAACTTTGAGGAATCAGTTGGATACAAACTATACAAGACAGCTGGTTGTGTGTTAAGAATAGCATAGACCTAAGCGAGCATCTAACCTTGTAATATCTTACAATAGCACAGTCGAGTTTCATTGAGTATGCTATAGATCATTGAAACATGGAGATCAGCCTCGTCAAAGATTCATCCCAAATTACAATGTACATATCTGGCCCCATTCAGAACCATTCTGCAAAACTGTACCAGATAGAACTGGTGATTAGATAGACAAACCAGACAAAACTGGCTTCAGTGAAAAAGAAACAACATTAGTTCATGTAATAGAAGAGACGAAGGGGCTGCTTTAAATGAAAAATACAGAATTGGAGTTCAACAGCCAGACGGAAAAATTTTAATTGACACAAAATTTCTCGGGAGCTTAGCATTCAACCTCCTGATACTAAAGATGGTGAGCCTCGTCACGCAATAATCTATTCATCTCATAGAGAGGTAAAAGGAAAAGACTAAGAGTATTCATCCCATATAGAAGTCAAGGGGAAGGACTACGATTATTCATCCAATATAGAAGTAAAAAGGAAAGACTAAGACTATTGTTTTATTTCCGGGATAGGCATCCAACAACACTAATGCTAAATCCCATATATCCTGTCTAAATTGGCCTGCGCAGGGGTCACACTTCTAAAACATCTACAAAGGATATAAAGTAGTTATCTAATTTAGATTCCATAATAATTATACCATGCCTGATACTTTTAGACGAGAAAAACAGGGCTGATTACTTTTTAGGAAAGGAGACAAGAGCGGGAATCTGATAGCATCTCTAACTCCTTTTTCTCACTCTCCACTGCCAATTTAATTCCCCCTGTAGAACAGAGCTGGAATTCAATTTGGCTTTCATATGCAGACGTCATGGCTTTTTTTTTTTTTTTTTTTGGCGACAAGCACAAACAGACAACAACCTTAACTAATTAAGTTACCGAGTCTCGCTGCTACGGCCAGATCATGGGCTGGAGCAACTTCTACCCGGCTCACCTGACGTCATGGCTATTACTCCCACTTTTTCTCTAATCCATTTTCAATGTTAATATAGTGCCATCCAAACACTTATCTAACATATGCACATTACAAAAGCTAACAATATAATGATAAGTATACAAATTACCAGGGAAACTACAATTTTTTTTTCTAATCAAAATGGACTAAATTGAATCCTTAAACTGCCTTAACTTTTACATCTTTCTAGTTGTGAAGTAGGATATCAGTCAATTGCTATCGAAATGGAAAGGTAAAACAGAATCAGCGTCTCTACAATCAGCACCAGTATGTATTTGTTAATCCCACAACCCCTAGTCGCTGTTCAATCTGGGAAGAAATTTTTCCAGACTAGGGTTACTAATCAGCTTCCAACCTTTGATCAAAGACATAAACTAACTCCTCTTTGATTACTTTACAGAAATGAGTGGTGCATATAGCTTCTCTCCAGGCTCACGCTTATGGAAACTACTGTAACATGTTCCTTTCCAATATTCTGCAAGATTCTAGTGTATTTTTCGGTTGCCTTTGATATATGATGAATTTATGCTCTTGCTTTTATCTGAACTTTTCTTTGACATGAATTTATTTCTTGTTAAGAAAATATAAATCCAAAAACAAAAATGTACCGCTGACAAAACACGGCAGTGAACACCTCCAACCTTTATCAAATGGATCTAGCGCATTAGATTGACCCCAAGCACAACAAGATTACATACTGAATCATATAGTGAACCAGCAGAGACTAAAATACCATGTCACACAAGAATGAAAGGTTTATAGGAGGAAGACAGCACGCATAGAAAATTACAAACCGTTCTTACATGATGCAACATGAGTCAGAGTTGATCACCTGACAAGAATCTATTGAACTTATAAGTTATAAACAGTACTGCAGAATTAGTGATCACATGCAAATAACATTTTGTCAGTTCATGCAATGAGCAGGACGGGAGAAAAAGATTGATACATCCAAGAAAAGGCCAACGGACCAGAAACTACAAAAGAAAGACACCAGGCATCAAGCTTACCTTTTTCAAGATCAACCGACTCCACACGCTCTTGCAGCTCATTCCACTTATCTTTGATATCAGCCACAAGACCATGGTTGTGTGACAACGAAATTACTCTGCATCCATGATTATAGTTTGTGTCCTTCATCTGCTTTTTCTTTTAAAATCCTTTGGGCCTACCAGGTATGGCAGAGAATGATTCATCTCATCCAAAAGGACACCTGCAGCCTTCAACTTCCCCATTTTCTTTAAATTATTAATCAATGACCTGTATATGTAGATAGAGGGCTGGACTTCCCTGCTCTTCATTGCAGTGAAAAGTCTCAATGCTTCCTCTATGTTACCTGATCGACCAAAGCTTTCAATCAATGCAGTATACGTTCTCAAATCTGGAATGAGTCTGTTCTTATCCATTTCCCTCATACACACTAAACAGAGATCTAATCTTCCCAATTTTTGCAGATTGTTTAACAGGGTATTGTATGTAACAATATCTGGAGTTATGTTCGCCTTTATCAGGGAAGCAAACTCCTGCAGCATATCATCCATCAAACCAGCTCGACCTAGCAACCCAATGATTGTATTGTAAGTGACCAAGTCTGGCTTGCATTCTGAAACCTTCATATGATCAAATATTAATAAAGCCTTATCAATCTGCCTACACTCAGCAAAGGCAAAGATCATTCTGTTTAAAACCAGGACACCACAGTGAGATGTCAGCTGAGATATTTCTCTAACAAATTTGAGTAGCAGGGATCCATCATCTGTGTTTACAAAAGCCTTGGCAAGATTGAAATAACTTTTCTGACTCATCCCTTTAGAGGAGACCAATATATCCTTAAATATCACAAGTGAATGTTCAATGTCACTCCTTTCACTTGTTGCAGCCAAAAGAATATTATAGGCATCAGAGTCAAGAAATATATGTTTGTCGTGTAAAAACTGCAGCAAGTTATCGATTGCTGAAACGTTGCCAGATCTACATAGCCTTTCAATGTCGTAACATATATTCCTGTCGCAGAAAGCTGTATTTTCAATAGTGCAAACAATATGATTCAGGAGATCATTTGTAATTTCTGGATTATGAGGATAGCTCTCAGTAGTGACAACCGTCTTAAAAAAGGCTCTGGAACTTCCAAGAATAGCAAAGAACGGCCATCTCCGAGTACCAACTGATAGGGATGCAAGATATATCTGTATCCGATGTTAATTAGTTGTAAAAATTTCCACTAGACTAATTATATATATTAGCAGGAATTGCACCCAAATAAAGAAAACTGTTGGAAACAAAAAACATAAATAACAATGAACTGGGTGCTTTGGATCAGCTGGAACTTATACTGTGGCAATTCCTCTTTAGCTTAAGTTATTCAAACTTATGTTTCTTATCCCTGATACCAAAATTCTCTATCCATGGAGATTGTTGATCCAAATTAAAAATAAGGACATTACTATACCTGCCGAGCTGAGGGGTCTTCAATTTTCAGGACACTGATTTCTGACGTGTCAAACAACTTACCCATATTATCTGACTGCAGGTGTGCTAACAGAAAAATGAAGGCCATCAGCCTGATTCTAATACTTCATCTTTCACCCAAAAAATAAATCCACCACAATCAGCTAGTGCAGGTTTTTGAAACTCCAACTCAATCTCCGATATAAACAAACTTTGCAAATTAAGTGGCATTTTTTGTAACACCATAATAATATCCACTCAAAATGATTGAACACAGTCTACGTTTCAGTAATTCTCCTAAAAAATGAAAACTCCAATTTCAAAGTGCATATATATTTGTGAAATCAGCTTACCACTTTAGGAGAAACTACCAATATAACAGATAAATGCTTCAAAATATATCAAATGAACATCAGATCTAGCATAAAAATATTATATTCTACATATTTAAAATTAGAAGAGCCGGAGTAACCTAGATCCTACATGCCACTAAAATCAACATTTTCGAACTCCACCCCTGCGATCCCCCTCCAAAAAGGCAAACACCCCAAACTTAATCCCGATTCAGAGCTTCTTATAATAAATCCATTCAATTCAAAGCTATAAATGAGCAGCAAAAAAGACCAAAAAAGGCGGAAATGAATACATGAGATAGAAGGCAAATTCTCACTTACCCTATTCCATTTATCCTTAGAAACACATGAATTTGATAGAAGTCCGTTGCTTTTATTCCAAAAACCAAAATTTTGGTAGAGGTAAGATCCATTATTTTGAAGTGGCTTTTTTCTATCTAATATTGGCTGTGCCCCAGTAGGAAACAGAAGAAGAGAAATACTTACTTGATTTTTGCAATTCCTAAATGTTCTTGGAGTAATTAACATGCTAAAACTTCTAAAAATTAGATTACGAAGTATAAACAAGCAGAAGCAAGGACATTCGTAGTCTAATTTGAGAAGAAATTGGGAAAGTCACAACAAAGATTAATTTTGGGGGTTGTATGGAAAGTCAGGTTTAGGGTTTAATTTTGGGGATTGGTAAGCTGAGTTGCCTTACACTCCAAGTCATTTTGTTATAGTTTTTCTTTTACCTTGGTATTTGAAGCTCGTGCTAGTTCATAAATTGGGTTGGGTCGAATTGGGTTTGTGTGGAGTTTTTTCTTCTTTTGAGGGAAAAATCGAGCAAAAGAAATTTATTCAACTAAATCGAAATTCAGCAAAATTGTTAAATTTTTGGGTAACGGAGTAAAATAAACAAGTTAAATCCAAATTAGAATTCCATCTAGTTACGAAATGAGTTACAATATTGTCCGATTTCATAATATGATTACAATAAAAAGCAAAAAAAAAAAAAAAAAAAAAAGAATACTGAACTCAACCATAAAACAAAAAAATCGGAGAAACACCATTTTGTTCCTTGATTGCATTCACCACATATAGTGCATCACACTCGGGCCATACCTTCTGCCAACCCAATCTCCGAGCCACGCCAACACCGTACCTTGTTGTAGCAGCTTCAGCAAATCTCTATTTTCCATCTCGAGCTAATCTGCATGACAACATTAGTTAATAATTACCCCCAATCATCATGCAACACTACACCATGCCCCACTCCCCCACCCTTATAGATGGGTGCATCCGCATTAAGTTCACCCACGCAAAAGAGGTTTCTCCCACTTCACCCCGCCCACATTCTGATGATTTGATCTCTGTCCAGCCACCTTTTTCTTGTAATCTTCAAAGTCATGCACGCACCATACGACAGAAACATGCAACAACATTTGGACGTGACATTATAATATTCTCAAATATATATGACCTTGATTCTACACATCCAAGTTGCCCAAGCAAGAGTACTAAAAAGTGTGACATCTTTGTTTGACAAGTTGCTTGTCAGTTGTCACCCACAAAAATTATCAGCATAAGAGGAATTAGGTGCAGCTTCAACAATGGTCTTCAAAGAAGTTTGTTGCCATATGCTATTGACTTAACGACATTCGAATAAAGCGTGCACAATAGATTCACTATTTGCCACATAACTGACAAGTTGGATCAGTGATAATATGGCGAGGATATAGCTGATCCTTCATGCCCAAATTACCCCTACACACCCTCCACATAAAGTGGCATAGTTTAGGAGGTCCATATAAACTCCACACATGCTTCCACAACCCCTTCTCCCTTGGCTCATGAGAAAGAAGCCAAGCATGCATGTTCACGTCCTATGCACCCCAACCAATATCCTGACCTTACGTAGTATATACCATCAATAGTTGGCCACAAAATGTACTGTCATCCGATAGATAAGGTGACAGTCGACTGTTAGCAACCAACAGTGCATCCTCATGTTCCAACACCTCTTTTATTAACTTTATATTCCAGCACCCCTTCTCACAGTCTATTAAGTTATTCACCATCAAAGAAGGATCACTATTTTCATTTGGTGAAGGAACAATGTGAGCACACTCTCCCGACAACCAAGCATCCTCCTATATATTTAATTTTCTCCCATCTCTAACTCGCCACTTCAATCCCTCCCACAAAAGAGCCTTACCCCCCCCCCCCCCAATGCTTTTCCAAGAGTAGCTTGGATCATAGCCTCGAAGACCTTGAATGAACTCTGAATTTTCATAGTTGCTCTCCTTTAAGGACCCCATGAAGAAGCTAAGGGTATTATTATAGTGCCAACCTTGTTTTGCTAAGAGAGATTGGTTGAAGACCTTCAAATCTCTGAAAACATATCCTTCCCACAGACTTTGGTAAGCATAACGACTCCCATGTTTGTCAATGCATCTTTCTCTCCGAATTATTTGATCCCCACCAAAATCTTGCTATTAAGGAGTGAATTTCGTCAATTAGTCCCTCGATGTACGTTTCTTCTATGGTACATGCAATGGGTATTTTGTCCCAATTTGGCCCCTTTATTGTCTTCCTTAGGATTTAGAGTGGATCCTATAGGATAGAGCAATTTTCTAAATGAAGATACTCGAATACCATAGCTCATGCATAAGGATACAGATACCATCAAAATTGGATCGAATTTTTTATTGGCACCAACAATGTTGTATGCATAGCAACATTAACTGATCCGGTTTTATTAGTGAATCAGATCAGTTAATGTTATCTATATATATATATATATATATATATATATATATATATATATATATATATATATATATATATATATATTCGTTGAGTTCTAAT
Organism: Beta vulgaris subsp. vulgaris; assembly: GCF_026745355.1. Taxonomy (NCBI): domain Eukaryota; kingdom Viridiplantae; phylum Streptophyta; class Magnoliopsida; order Caryophyllales; family Amaranthaceae; genus Beta; species Beta vulgaris. Next base: position 38,506,059 of record NC_079206.1, on the reverse strand, counting down.
GAGAACCCTCGTATAGTGAGAATGAACCACTTAAAATGAGCAAAAAAAATTCCTAAAATGAGCAAAAAAAAGTAAAAAAATGAGCAAAATCATTAAATGAGTAGAAAATATTAAATTATTAAAAGCATAAAATGAGCAAAAATATGAAAGATTAAAAATTGAGCAAAACATAAAATAAGTAAAATATAAAATGAGGAAAAACATTGGAAAATGAACAAAATCGTCGTAATATATATAATATATATATATATATATATATATATATATATATATATATAATATATTATATATAATATATATATATATATATATGTGTGTGTGTGTGTGTGTGTGTGTGTGTGTGTGTGTGTGTGTATATATGTGTATATATATATATAAACCAAGTAAAGAAGCCCAGGTTAAGAAGCTCGATTATTATCAATGTAAGTGCTGAAAATGATGAATGATTAATGAAATATAATCATGAAAGATGATTACGACTATTATGTAAGGTAATAAATAATGATAATGACAAATTAATTATGAGTACTAAATACGAATAATGCAAAGTTTAATCATGAAAGCAAATAAATGAAGAAAAGAAAAATGAACAAAAGAAATTTGAACATAAAGTAAATGAGATTGAATTTTGAAACTTACTTTGAATTGATTTTGATGGCAATAAAATATTATAATATTTTGAGAGAATTTTCTTATATGAACACTACACTTTTATTTCTAATTCTTGTTTCTCACTCTATGTTTTTGTTTCTTACTTCTTCAACTTATTCAACTTATGTCTTGGAAGGAGAAATCATGCTCTTTATATAGACAAGCTTGAACAATATGATTCATACAAATTGGGTACAATGGTGGTGAGCATAATAATGTCCCCTTTTGAATTGTTTTTACTAAAATTTCAACAATTTACCTTCCATCTTGAAGTAGTACGTAGGATGACTATTAGACATGTGAATATTTGCCTCTGCTTTGTCATATTGATGTCACCTTTGTTAGTCTAGTATAAACACTAGATCAACTACAAGAGGGGGGGGGGTGAATTGTAGTTGAGGGAGCTTTTCAAACTTTTTGCAGATAAACTAATTTGAGAGCTAATAAAGAGAAGTAGAAATAAGAAACAACACACGACGATCTCTTTAACAAGGTTCTCTTCCTCAATTCTTAAGGAAGAAACCTTGCTCTTTTATTTATAATAGTTCTTACAACTTATTATGAATCTATCCTCACTTAGTTCCTCTAGGAACCAGTTTCCAGTCACCTTGTTCCCCCTGAACACATGACTTTCCTCACTTGACTTCACTAGAAGTCTTCTCTTTCTCTTTCTCTTTCTCACTCTTGAGTACAAGATTTTTGTTCTTTCAACCCACACTCGAAAAGTATTACAATAATTGCTTGAAGAGTAATAACCGAAAATAATCTTTCACATAAAATATTACAATAATTCTTGAAAGTGTTGTTTATTCTGGTTGATTGTTGAGCTATATATAGAAGGCCACATCAACTCCTATTTTTGCTCCATTACATAGACGTGGGTGTTTAGTATAATCCATGCTCAATCCATTGGTGTAGCCATAATATCCACTCTGTTTTTCCCCTAAATTCACGTTCATTCAGCCACCACTCCACAGTTTCAGCACTTGGTTGTTGTGCGTTATCTTGTTGGGTAGTTGGTTACTCCTCCAAGATTTTAGGAACCGACTCCCTAGAATTCAAGAACTGCATCTTGAATTTAGTGTCCTTCGCAATAGCTCAATTTGTTATGGTTTATTATGCCCATTATTTCAGCCGTTCATACTACAAGAAAGTAACAAACATATTCTCTTCGAATATCATGGAAATTATTGTTATTCAAAATAATATTTCATGACATTAGGTTAGAAATTTGTTACATACAATAATTTGAGCACATGAATTAATTTATTTAAATAACTTGACTAGGTTAAACTCATAACCATTTCTCTACAAGTTATAATTAAATAAATTACACTCAAGACAATATGAAAATTAATTCTAAGTTACACAATTAATTTCCTAGACTCAACTTATTTTCCTAGACTCAAACATTATTTGTCATCATTAAAACCGTGAATACGACAACATTGATGTTGCTTTTGAAAAATTTTCAATATGTCATTCTTCGGGCGTTGAAAAATAAGCCTCTGTATTTGTTTAATTTGAGTTTGTCTACGAAGTACTTGAAAACCTACAAATAACTGTTAGAAATTTTTGCGTGGATACTATCACCGGGCATTTTTTTTTGACCCTTAATTACAGGATTTCATCATTTAAAAAAAATAAGCTTTGCCTTTTTCAAATAGAATTTTTCCGCCTTTGATTTGAGATATGTATAGATCCAATGGTTCCAAATGATTAATTTCAGCAGTAAAATATTGTTGAAACCATGTAGGAAAAGCAACTGTTGTATTCCCATAATGGTTGATAGTAGTTGTGTCTTCTTGTGATTTTATGATCATGTCTTCTATTTTTTTTATAAATAATGTAGAAGAATCTATATGCCCTGGTTTGAGTGGGATCAACAACTGTCGGTCACTACTACTGCCATATTTTCTTATGTTAATTAGAATCAAGTAGTTAGATAACTTTATTTTCCCATTCTCCATTTCTATTTTGGCGGAGATAATATCTTCATTAGTCCGCTCTATTCTCCGAATGGAATATATAGTTTAAAATATGTATTGTTGAAAATTTGTGAATTCTTGAAAAACTTCTGATTGAGGCTGTAGTGTATCATAGAATTTCCTTACTAAGCCATATTTTCAAGTCACGAAATATGGATAGATTATCCCTTTTAATATCATTTGGAAAGAGGGAAAGCCTTCGGTGTGGTAAAACCCTCACTGTCCCAATCTTTCCCAGATGTCATTATTGCAGATTCTTTCTACTGTATGAAACCGAACAAACCATTTTTTGAAATTGTCTTGCTTCACTTTGTTGATGATGATTTGCTGCAAATCCGTAGGAAGTCGATGAATGTGGATGATTAATTCAAGTATAAAGATCATGAAAATTGTTTTGTGAATTGTGGGTAGGATATTTTAAGAATGGCTTTTTCCTATTTGAGTGAGGTTTTGAGATAAATTTTTTAGTAGGGGAAACCTTTTTGAGTAAGTCTTGAATTCCTTGTATATGGGTTCTATCTTGTGTAGAATATAACCTTTTGAAAGTTTCTTTGATAATAAAGTTTTGTGATTTTTTCTGGGGGTGTTGCATCTGGAATGAATGAGGAAAATAAGTAATTTTGAAAGTTTGTAGTTTTAGGATAATAAATTTTTCAAAATACTCATTTTGATCCTGTGATGGAATTTGAAAAACTATTAGCTTTGCCTTGTCGAAATTCTCTCGTAAAGAAATCTGGTAATGAATTTTTCTCTCCATTTGTGTACTCAATGTCAAAATCTAATACAGATAAAATTGCTTGCCCTCGATCAAAACTTTGTTTTGAAACAATATTTTGAACATCCTTTTGTATAATTTTCTTTTGCTGCTTTGCAATCAATTCTTAACGAAAACTTTTTATTATAAAGATCATCTTGAAATTTTGAAATGCACAAAAGTATTGATAATATTTCTTTATTTATGGTTGAATAATTCTTTTGATGTCCGATCCCGACGCTAGAATGAAATCTAACTATCTGTTCAACTTTGCTAGAATTATGCCTTTGTTTTAAGATGCCTCCATACCTCGTATTAGATGTATCTGTCTCTACAATCATGAATGCATGAGGATGTGGAATGACTAGACATGGTAATGCTTTGACTTTCTCTTTGAGCACCTTAACTATATGAGAATGTTGGGATGACCATGCAGGAGGATTTTTTTTGAAATCTCTTATAGAGAGGAGAACAAAATTGACGTAATTTTGAAAGAAATCTGCAACATAATTTAAACAACCCAAAAATCTTTAAAGTTCGATTTTGTCCAAAATGGTTTTCAAAGAATATGAGTGAACTTTAATTGACTCTAATAGTTATATATGTACTTATTAGAACTATATATGACCTAAATTGAGGCTAAATGAGAAAATAAAAGGAAATCAAGTGAATTGAGCTTCAAAGGCCAAAATCGACCCGAAATGACCTTCATTCACCCAAAATAGGTTTCAAAAACATATGAGTGGAGTTTAATTAACTTTAATAGTTATATATGTAACTATTGGATCTATATATGACCTAACATGTGGCTAAACACGGGAAAGTAAGTGAATTGAGTTTCAAAGGCCAAAATCAGCCTAAATGACATACATTTACCCAAAATGGGTTTCAACGCATATGATTGGGGTTTAATTTACTTTCATAGTTATATATATACTTGTTAGAAGTGTAGATAAGCTAACATGTTGCTAAATGCGGGAAACTAAATAAATTGAGCTTAAGAGGCCAAAATCGACCTTAAATTGAGCTACCTATCAGTATGTATATATCTTCTCAAGATCCCCGACTTACTTGCAACTTGAGGTTATATCAAAAATTAACCTCAACACATAGTAGCCACACTCGGTTCAGCCCCGTTTGTTAAGCACACTAATCATAGAATTACATAAAAAAATCATGTAAGGAACATACATGGTTGTATTTTGCTAAAAGAAAGAAGTAGCTTACCTAATACTTCCTCCGTTTAGAAATAGTTACACCATTTTTAACTCTCACGCATGCCGATGTATGATTTCAACCATTAATATCTTTAATTATCAATAAGTAAAAATTATAAAAAGTTTATATTAAAAAAATTTACATCTAGACAAATCTAAGAAGACCTAACATGACTATGTTTTTCCTAAAATATAAATCACCAAAGACAATCCAAGTGTAAGATGCGAATAGTGCACAAAATAGAAATTGTGCAACTATTTTCAAACGGAGGAAGTATGTATTACCTACTGTTTGGGCCCATTAATCCTTAGTGAGCCACCACATGCTCCAAAGCCCTCTGCCAGCATGGCAAGCCCTCAATGGGACCCACCCGTCTTAAATCCTGCGCCAGCCTGGCAGGGACATTTCACACATTTCAACACCTATAAATATGGAGTTGATCCCCATTTATTAAGGTAATAACTTCTAGACAAACTACTTCACAGATCCCAATTAATACACATCAACTGACTTGATCGTCGGAGGGGCGATTCCGGAACCACCCCCGGGGTAGTCTAACTCTCGTCTTGTGCAGGTCTCCCAGCAATCTTCGAGCATCCGACCCTCATTAATCTTAATCTTGGTTCATCCCGCATAATACAAGTTTTTACCCGAAACAGGTTGGCGCCGTCTGTGGGGACATCAAAGTAAAAGTCATAGCCATCAATCGGAGAAATTGAAGACGACAAAGGACCCCCGTCCCCTCTCATCATTCGAGAGCACCGTCCCATGAGGTGGCTGATGAGACAGTAGAGAACCCTCGGCAAGCTGCTGTCCTCTCATCTCCCCACCAGCACGTCCTTGAAGAGGTCCACCCTCGAGAGGCTACCAGCACCATCAACCATGGGGCGCCTCGTTTGGGGACAGCTCAAACCCCAGCGGGGCGCCCTCGATATGTGCATACCATCCCTAATTCGGTCACTCAACAAGATCTTCAGCAACTAGCAGACCGTCTAAGTGACAACTTTGAGTGCGGCCTCCGAGCCCTGATATTGAACTTCCACGCAGGAGGAGAAGGGACCTCGAACAGGCCCCCTCTTCCTCCCATGCCTCGACTGATTATAACACCACGTAATTTTCACTCATTATTTTTGGTGTTGTTTACATTAAAATGATATTTTCTATTAAAATAAAATAATTTATAATTAAATTTTTTTTTTTTTTTTAAAAGTGTATAATTATTTATATTGTGTTATGTTGTTGTGATTATTAATTTGAAGTGTATATAATGTGCGTATTTATTTTATCATATAGTTAGTAATTCGATAAATTTAAGTAGCGTGTGATTTTAGTTTTTAAGTGTTGTATATAATATGGGTCGACCAACATAAGGAATTCTTTTGCAAACCCATATCCTTCTTATGTTGTCCAAAATTTAGAGGAGAAGTATTAAGCATAGTATTAGCATCTTCTATCTATCCCTCTTTGTAACCACCAAAAGGTGAAGAGCCATCCCCCATTAACCCATCTTAATGCAACTAAACCTTTGCTTTATGATATGAACCATCACATTATTTTTGCTGCACACTCCCTTCACGCCAGCCTTACAAAGAAAAATAAAGAGTTCTTCTCCCTTCTCGCATTTTCGGCCATTTCTGCACACTCATCTTGTTTGCCCCATATCTCCTTCGTCTCTTATCGAAATTGGACGTATGAGTAGTCAAAATTCATCTACTCGGAGAGATCTTGCTCATGTTGTCATTCGTTTTTTAAGATACTGGAAGCATTGGTCGCAGTTTTCTGTTTCAATCAGACGGGTCACCCAGTTTTGTTTTCCTGTCGTACCTTCACAAATTTGATCATCGCGGAATATCGAACCGTTGGATCGCCCTGAAATTTGGACAGCACGTTTAGGACATATGGGCCTTCATTATGACCGGAGAGATTTTAAATCCGATCTACAAATTGACGGGAATCGAGATCATAACAGAACAGTACATAATGAAAATGCAAGCAATTGGAGGTCTTCAAAGGTAACTAACGGCGAACCTAGTACGACTAGAGTCCATTTAGGAATTATTTAGCCTTAATATCTAAGTTGGGGTAATTTTGTGCTATGATTTGTGGGTGGGTAAAACTTTCTTATTATTGGTGTTTTACTTGTCAAGTACATGAATGCTTATGAGTGTTAATTAAGTGAAATCAACTGGTTCAAACTAGGGTGATATTTTCTTGTTGAAAGTTATGTTTAAGCGGCTAGAATTCATGATTTATGCTCTGTGAAATTCATGTGTTAGTTAGTAAATTTTGTGTTCATCATTATACGCGTCTATGATGATGGATTATGGATAGGTAATGTGTGATCATGTTTATTTTTGGTTAATTGTGAGCATGATAATTTGTTGCCTGCTGATATAAGTCGCTTGGGGAAGATTCATGTCTATGGCTTGTTATTATCTGCCGCAACCTAAGAGTGTTGCTTCTTCTGTATAAGCATGGTAGTGTGACAAGCTTGGAGTTTTATTTACATTTCCGTAGGTGGTGTTGTAAGAATTATGATATTGGTTTGCTTGCATAATTATGCTATATGTTTTAAGTATTATATACTAGCGAGTATTCAGGTTTGAGATTTTGGTTTCATGGGTATATTTGTGTATATGCAACCATGTAGGTGTAACGCTTAATTTCTTATTATTATATGTTACTTGAGTTGACTTTTTTTTATTATTGCTTAGTTTACATATATATTTATATTATGTATTTTAAGTATTTTTTATGATGGTTTGGTTGTTTGTATGATATTGAGAGTATAATAATATTGTAGTTTTATAAATCAATATCTAAGTTGTCGACGTTACAGTACTCGAGGGAGAATAATACTGTCTTTAGTATCGTTTCGCCAAGAGTTATGTACAACGAGAGTGTAGTAGTTGGAGTATATGTTTATATTGTGTTTTTGGTGTATATTTATGTTTGAAGAAAGATTTATTCTTTTCGGTTGGGTGAAATGATTTTTATTAGTATTATATTACTATTACTTTGAGAAGAATAAATATTGTTGAATTGAGACTCTTGGATTGTGATCCTAGTTTCTGTTGATTTTAGGTGTAAGGCCTGAAGGGCATCCTTATTATTTATATTTGATGAATGAATTATTGTATTTAATTGTGAAAATATTTTATTGAGATTAAGATATCCGGTGGGATAGATGTAGTCCCCGGTGAAGAACATGCCAACCACCTAGGTTGCGATTTTGGGGTATTACATGGGTTAATTGTTGTCGTCCGAGAGGTTGGGAAGTACTAAGCTGGGTACTATCCTGCATCGGGAGTTTGGCCATTCTTAGACACAGACAGTAGGGAACGTAAGCCCATAGGCTGACTGGAGATTTCGATCTGACAAACCTTAGGTAGTGGGTTGCGATCCACTGGCGTTCTGCTCTTTCTCAAAAGATATTTATATTATTTTGGAGGCTTATGTTTTTTATCTTGTATGTCTATATTAAGTTTACTATTCATGATTTACATTATTTAACCATGTTAAACTGTTAGTTGTTGTTTTGCTGTTATTTGGTTCAGTTTTATCTTTTATGTTGATCGGGACTTATTTATTAACGCTTGATAACTTCTACATGGATCCTAATTGAGCTGGGAGAGCTCTTAGTTACTCCCCACTGATTGTGGATGTTTGTTGTTTATTTTTGCAGGATATGTTGATGACGTTCTTATTTGGTTTTGGGCTCGGGTTGAGTTGTGAGCATTAAAATGTTAGATGTTTTAGGCCTAGACTCTTATATTAATTTAAGAGTTAGTTTTCTCTTTTGGTTATCAATTTGATTTATTTATACTATTTATTTATGTTGGTTTTATCACTTAGATAATTAAACACATTCTTGTAGTAGTGACATTCCTAGAGGACGGTGTTTCCGCCATCGTCCTTTACTACTATTATTATAATTTCTTTCTTTTTCGCTTTGAAATTCTGGGGTGTTACAGGTCGTTGACAAAAATTGAGCATGAAACCTCGATTAACCTCAGGTCATGGCCCTCGACCCACCGAATTCGCCACGTGCTCCTCGAAGGTCAGCTCAAGTCGCCCCTAGCAAGGGGGATGCGAGACATGTGATCAACGAGCGCCATCTAAGGAATGGCAATGGTGATGCCCGTGAATTCTTGAATGAAAGGGGAGCGCAATCTAAAGCAAGGAATAATCCTCCCATCCCTAACCGGGAACAGAGGGAACCTCGAGAGCAGAGGGAGCCAGAGGAGGCTCAAAAAGAGAGAGAGCCTCGACATCGGTGTGGTCATCGAGAAAAAGATCGGACGTCCAGCAGTTCCGAGTCCAGCCGCGAGTTGGAAGCCCAGATGCGCAATCTAGGTTTTGGGACTCCCTTCGAGGAGAATATCATGAGGGCTCTCACCCCCCAAAAGGTCAAGGTTCCTCCCATCGACCTTACGACGGGACTACGGACCCCATCAATCACGTGGCAGCATTTAAAGCGGAGATGAGTGTGCAGACTAGCAGTGAGGCTGCGTGGTGTAAGTTTTTCCCAACCACTTTGAAGGGGTTGGCCTTAACCTGGTTCACAGAGCTTCCCTCCGGAAGTATATCGAGCTTCGCAGCTCTCGAGATAGCTTTTAAACAGAATTTCATCGCCGGTAGAAGGCATCGAAAGACAAGTATTCATCTCATGTCAATCAGACATGGAAGAGAGGAAGACTTAGCCGATTACATCAAAAGATTCAACGAGGAGCCACTAAAGGTCTCCGATCTCCAGGACCATGTCGAGTTCACTACACTCATGTCTGGGTTTTACCCCTCGAGTAGATTCAAACTGAAGCTCGCGGAAAGTGAAGCCTCGCCATTCTCAGAAGCTATGAACTTTGCCCCAAAATTCATTCAAGCCTCTGGTATTTGCAAGACGCATGAGGGACCCAGTTCCGTTAAAAGAAAGCACGAGTACGTTCCTCGAGCGGACAATCCAAGGGATGTCCCTCAAAAGGAAAAAGACAAAAAGCCCCGACTAGAGGACAATGGGAACGACCCTCGGTATAATTTGAACCGATGGGAGATCTACCTCGACATCAAGGGGAAATACCCCCTGCCAAAGCCTAATCCTATCCGAACGTCCCTCAACAAAAGGGGCAAGAGGCTATGGTGTGAATATCACCATGATTGTGGTCACACGACCCGTGACTGTCGGGAACTTAAGATAGCGCTGGACAAACTAGCCGATGAAGAAAAATCGAATTGGTCCTAAAGGATCTGAAGGAGAAGACTATCGAGCCCTGAAAAGAAAAGCAAACCCGGAGTGACGAAACAGCTGGGTATGTTAGCGTCATCACAGAAGGATTCGCCTTCGGCGGCTTAACCAGCCGCTCACGGAAGAAACATCGCTACACCCTGGAGAACGAGACTGATGTGGTCTCTTCGGCAGCATGTCCGACAATGACCTTCAAGGACAGCCACCGGCCCATTCAGACCCCGCATGATGACCCCTTGGTCGTCGAGATGAAATAGCCAACCTGCGGGTGGGTCGAGTTCTGATAGACAGCCGAAGTTTCGCGGACATCATTACTATGGACTGCCTAAGAAAGTTGAAGTACCAGGAAATGGACCTCACCCCATCGACCAGCCGTTGGTAGGGTTTGGTGCGGACAATCCGTCCACCCCCCGGCTCGGTCAAGCTCCCACTCGAATGGGGGCAAAGGAGTAGGTCGAAATGTGGTCATCGACTATCTTGTGGTAGACACCAGCCTCCCCTATAACATGATCATAGGACGTCCCACGGTCAACAAAGTTAAAGCTGCCATTTTAACATACCAGCTGCTCCTGCAGTTCGAAGGTGACGACGAGAAAGTCGCCCGACTATTCGGGGACCAGAAGTCCGCCTGGGAGTGTTACATCAACAATCTTAAAAACAAAGATGAAGAAGTGACTCGAAGGAGAAAGTGCCCTAAGCTTGAAGATCCTCTCCCTGTCATGGGACTCTTAATGGCCGAAAACCCCAAGCGATCCGAAAGGCCTCGGCCAGCGGACAGGGACGAAGAAGTGTGTATCAATGAAGAAAAAGGCCGCACGGTCCGTATTGGCAAGCAAGTCCCTGAAAGCATAAGGGCCCAAATCGTCGAAGTTATCCAAGTGTTTCAAGATGTGTTTGTTTACACTATCGACGAAATGCCTGGGATCGATCCCCAGCTTATGGTCCACCGACTAAACATCCGAGAGGGATACAGGCCAATCAAGCAGAAACTCAGGCATTAAGGGGCCGAGAGGAGTGCGGCTGCTTCCGAGGGGGTAAAAAAGCTGTTAGCCACATGTTTCATTCGAGAGTGCCAATACACCGAGTGGCTAGCCAACGTGGTCCTGGTTCGAAAACCGACTGGGGCCTGGAGGATGTGCGTCGACTTTATTGACCTGAACAAGGCCTGCCCGAAAGACAATTTTCCCTCCCAAAGATCGATAGGCTAGTCGACTCGACAGTAGGCCATGCATTGTTCATCTTCATGGATGCAAATGCGGGATACCGTCAGATCCCTATGACCGCTGAGGATTAGGTGCATACCGCTTTTACCACAAGCTTGGGAGTGTACTGTTACAAGGTAATGCGCTTCGGTCTCAAGAACGCCAGGGTTACCTACCAGCGTTTCGTGAATAACATGTTTGAAAAACAAATCGGGCGCAATGTGGAAGTCTACGTCGACGACATGATCGTCAAAAGTAAAAAGGAAGGAGACCATATGAGGAAAGACCTGTCAAAATCCTCGACAGGAAAGTGCGTAGTACGCGCAACAAAGATGTTTATATTGTCAAATTTCTTTGGTCTAACCACGAGTCAAAAGAGGCAACATGGGAAGCCGAAGAGGATATGAAGAAAAAGTATCCAGATCTATTCCTTGAGGTGAGTTACGAGGGCATAACTCGTTTTCTTTAAGGGGGGTTGAATGCGATAAATTTCGCGCTTTTGTCTATTTTATGAGATTTTCAGGCATATGTATGCCTATGTCGGGCAATTTGCACATGTTAGTGCAAAAGAAGTAGAGTCTCCGCATAAGAAAGGTGTTCATAAGTAACACAAGTGTTTTAAAAATGGGAAAGTGCACGAGAGGCACTACCTTTCTTCAAAAGTTTTCGAAATGTTGAGTTCAAATTTTCGAAAGTACGAGGGTTTTGTGTTAAGTTTCGGGACGAAACTTCTTTTAAGGGGGGGTAGACTGTAATCCCCACAATTTTAAAGGATTTTCATAAATATATTAAAGTATTTATGTTATTATATTTAAATCCAAATGAGTTTGGAAAATGATTTGACTTTTAAAAAGGGTTGACTATTTTAAAAGTCAACTAAAAATATTTTTCATAGCTTAATAAAATTTGTAATGTTTTAATTAAGCATGTTTTAATAAGAGTTTTAATTATTAAAAATATATTTGAAAAGAAAGCTTAATGGAATCGAAAGCCCAAAAGTGATAAAAAGGGAATGAATTATTTGATGACTAAAGTCCTAATGAGCCCATCTTATTAGTCATCAAAGTTTTATTTATTAAAATCTCTTTTCCTAAGCCCAAAAGGAAAAGACTCTATTTAAATATCCTAAAAACCCAAAATTTTACCCTACACTTTATTTCTCTCTCCTCTTCCACGTGACTCTCTCTCCTTTTTCTTCTCACTCGGCGCCTTCCTCTCTCTCTTCTCTCTTTGTGCGCCATTCTTTGATTTTCTCTCAAAAGTTGTTTCTTCTTCTCAAGTAACGTTTCTTGTTCAACAAGAAACGTCACAATTCTTTCTTGAGACGAAACTGACGCGCGCGGTTCCTTGCTCCCGTGGCTGCTGCTGTTCGGCCCTTCCTTCCTCCTTGTTGTGGTTGTTTTTCTTTTCTTCCTCTCTAAGATTCCGTTAAAGTATTAGTTTTTTATATTATTTTATTATTAATTAGCATGTTTATGATTTAAATTATTGTTTTAGATGCCTAAAAATATTTCGGCTGTCATATATATTAGTATAATAAATTCCAGATTTTATTATATTAAGTTATTTTCAGTTTTTAATAGAAAGATATAGTTTTTAGGGTTTTTAATCACTAGAAACTATATTTATAAATATAAATCATGAGATTTGGTTAGCATATAATTTTATATGTATTAAATATATTTTCAGAAGATTTATAAAATTTTATGAATGCTGTAATTTCAGAAAATAAATATTTTAAGGGTTTTAAATGATTTTTAATCACTAGAATAGTTGTACTATACTAGGGATTAAAAATAATGAAAGTTTGATACGTAAAAACGATTTTAAAACACGTTTAAGGGGTTTGGGTCGTTTTTAAAGTTGCTGTAAATTTTTAGTTCAAGGTATTTATTTCATTATTTTATTTTCTAGGCGGAGAATTCGTAGTGGGGACTTTTAGAGCGTAAAAGTGGCCTACAGATTTGTTTATACAAGGTACGTACATTGTCTACGTGCTATATGATTTAGAAACATGCTTTAAGGATGTTTTATTTCTTAGTATCATGTATAGGACTTTGTTGTTCATATATATGATTTATTGGAATTGTTTTACATGTTATTTGCCTGTGTGCTACATGTAAGCTAGAAGTATTTATAATTATTAATGTTTGTATGGAAGTTTGATGCAAGCAGATAAGTCCAGTTTATCTATTAATTCGTGAGTGAATTAATGTAAGTAAGATTGAATCATGTGTTACATGGATTCTTGAGTATTATTTATTTATCCTATAAGAACCGTGGATCTTATTGTGTAAGTACAAGTTATACCTATATATAGGTAAAGTTTATTGTTGGCTAGGTTCAACAAGTAAGTTGGTAAAGGTTTAAAAAGGAAGTAAAGGAGTCTTGGTTGATAAGTTGTGATCACTTGTTAATCCAAAGATAAAAAGGAATTCTGTTATGATTGTGTGATCCTGAATTGTGTGTTATTTGCTTGTTGTGGTGTCAACACAAGTAATAAAATATATTCAACGTAAAGTGAAATGAGAATAAATTATAGACTTTAGACTGGTGCACGTCTAGAGTTGGACATAAGGGTTGGGGCAGGGGCGGCTTTTAGCATGTTCAACATGTTCCATGGAACAGGGTCCCTTAATTGTGAGGGCCCCAAAATAGAGAAAGTTCAAGTAGTAAAAAGAAAAAGTTTATCTACTTATTTGGACTACTTTTTTTTCATAATATGATTATGTGAACTTGTGAAATATGGATGAGCTATTACATTATTGAATTCTTCAAATACGAGATCGCACAGGGCCTCTATATAGTTCGAGACGGGCCTGGGTTGGGGTTATGGTGAGCGTGCCATAGCTTTTCTAGGAATGGGTTGATCACCATCCCTTTTTTATTTCAAAGGTTCCTCGATATCGCAGGTCACACTGAAATGCGGAGTCGCGCTCCCATTTCATCTTAGTAGGCAAGACAACTCGTCCTAATAACTATTCCATTTAAGTGATAAAAAGTTAGTTTAAGTTTAGTTCAGTAAAAGTTGTCTGCAGATTATTATTTACTTATATAATTATTTATTCCAGCAAGTTATTTTTGTAGCATCATGTTTAGGGTTATTTATGTCTGATATGTAGTACTCAACTTTGCTGATTACGTGCTTGTCTGTGTTTGTGATCATGGCTTTGCCTATTGATCCTGTGGTTATCCTTCGGGGGAGCAGAGTTGAGACGGCATTGACATTACAGGTTCGAAGATGCATATCATTGGGGAATCTAGAATGGAGAGGCTCTTGTATTACTAGAACCATTCATGTTGTTTTCCTAGGAGTTATGATTTCAGACAATAGTTTAAGTTGGTGTGTTTAGTTCTGACAATTGTTTTTTATTTCATAAGTTTTAATAAAGTTGATTTTTATTAAGTTGTTTTCCGCTGCAAAATTCTGAGTAAGCCGAAACGTTATCACACGGGCGATAATGCCTGGGTAATTCTCTAAGGTTATTATAAAAGTGTTTTCTAGAAAAAGAGAATTATCGGGGTGTTACACGAGGCACGACTCTTGTAAAAGCTATCTCTTACAAACTCAAACTTACTCGGTTGTTCAACCGTCGAGTCAAGCACCAACCCTTCCAGGTCAATGACTAAGTGCTGAGGAAGTTTGAGGCCACCGGACGACAACCTAACTTGGGTAAGCTACAACCCAACTGGGAAGGCCCATATCGCGTTACCTCAATAGTTCTCCCGGGCACTTACCGCATAGAAGATCAAAAGGGGTGCCCCCTTCTTCGGCCATGGAACGCTGATAATCCTCGAAAATTCTATGTCTAAATGTTTGTCCCTCGAGCTTGGGGGCATACCACATATACTCTCCTTCTGTAAAATTTTGTAAGGCACTGGAACTTAAAGCATGTCGATTTTTGTAACGTTACAAGAGTCACTTGCCTTTATTTTTGGACATCATTTATAACAATGGTTGCCTTTATAAAATATTTGTTAGATAAAAAGCCTCAAGCTCGCTCGGCCAACATACATCGAATATAATACATGATAATTGAAAGGCCTCGAGTTTGCCTAGTCAGGATGCATTTCGGTTCAAAACATAAAAAGATGTAAAAGCTTGAAGGAACAAATTGAGAGACAACAAATAATCTAGTTTTATTCCATTAATCATAGTAAAAACTATTGAAGTTACTACAATACAAGTTCGAGAAAGAACTTAGATCAAACAAGAAAGCTTAAGGGTTCAACATTAACCCTAGTAGGAGACATAAGAAAAGAAGAAAGAGCCTGTGGAGAAGGAAGAGAAAAAGGAGGGGTAGGAAGAAGAGGGGAAGAGCCGGGGTTCATCCCTCGAGGTTGGTAGGGGGAGGAACCTGACCCTCACCTGAGCAACCTCAACAGCTCCTTCCTTCTAGGAAATTGCCTTGACTTCCTCGACATCGGCCAGGAGACTGGGGGCAATCCTCTCGAGAACACCGCACCTTGCGAGGGCCTCGGCTTGCCATATTTCGGAAGCCTGCAGAGAGGCATCCTGGAGGAAGGTCCTCCCTTCATCGGAGTCCTTCCAATCATTGGTTACTGCCTATCGCACTCCCGGCCTTGGCAATAGCTTCCTCAGCATTCTTTTGAGCCTTCTCAGCTCGCTGATCGCCTTTTTGCAGTCCTTGAAGCCTCCCTGTGCCTCCTGCTGGCAGACTCCCTCTGCGATATGACAACTCGACAACATGCTCGAGCTCTGCCTTTTCTCCTCAAAGGCCTTGAGGGACTTGGCCATGGCCTTGTGGGTCTCCGAGAGCCGCATCTCGGCTAGGCGCAGTCGATTGACGAGAGTGTTCCTCTCGTCCCAGGACAATCTCCCCCGAGACAGATCGTTGGCTATCCCGGCTAGACATTCGAGCCAGGGCCAACACCCGGATCGACAGCTGGCGTTAAGAAGGGAGTATTAGCAACATAAAACAAACAAAATGTTCAAAGTAACAAAGCTAGATAACCCTACCTCGGTCATGGTCGCCTCAACGGCCTCGACCTGCTACCCGTCGGGGTCAGGCAAAGCCTTCCGTCCAGCTCGGTCATAAATGCTCCGACGCCTTGTCAAACCTAGTAGCCATTTCGGCCCTCGAGAGGGCCGAGAAGGGTAGCCTAGTGGTCTCTTCAGGCCAAGGCCTCTTCTTCGAGGCCGTCATAGCTGCAGCACTCGAGATAGCTGCAGCAGGAGGGTCCTCTCCTTAACCAACATCAGGAACCTCAGCCTTAACGTCCTTTAGCTCAAGTTTCAGAGCTAGGATACGGGAAGCGACTTTCCCCCTCTATGGATGGATCAGCCTCGAGTTTCACTTTCGGAGCCCCCGTTATCGCCCTCGACGTAAGGACGAGCTAGAGCCAGCCTTAGCCAGTTTGCGGGCACTTGGCCGCTCGAAGGCCTCAACAGTAATCATGGGTTTTGACATTGCTGGTCGAGGTTAAGAAAGAGGGGTGAAATCAAGTTTAAGAGAGAGAAGAAAGAAGATGAGATTATGAATTCTGTAGGGTTGTTGTCCGTACTTATAAGCAAGTCAGATCACAGTTCCCCAAAAAGGGGATTAATTACTTGCCCTAAGTCTCGAAGCATGCCATGCATAAGGAAACAAGTCATGAAGAGATAGGACAAAAAAGAAGGAATGTTCATTTCATTCAAAGAAGCATACATCCTAAGAGCAACTCAGGCTTAACTAAATACATTCAAGAAAAGACAAAAGGAAAAAGCGATGATAAGTACAAATTTAAGAAGAGCTGCTCGAAGTATAGCTGGCCGAAGTCTCGGACACACCCTCTTCGTCATCACTCTCAGAGGAGAGGTATTGCTTAAGTCCTCTTCCACCCCGAGTTTTCCTCATGAGCTTCTTCTTCTCGGGAAACGGTAGCCTCGATAGCCAAGGGTGCCCCTTCGAGTCGTGGAACGTCCCCTCCCAGAAGTCCCCTATGTCATGACATCCCACTGGAACTCTGTGTCCGAATCATTGTTTATTTGGAGTTCGGCGTCGACGGTCGCATTATACTCCAATATCACCGGGAGCACATACCCACTAAGGGACATGCTAGGGCACTCAAGATTAACTGGCCGAATCCATTCTCGGCTAGAATCATGGACTCTCCCCCATTCCTAAAGCTTAAGCTTCCGACGGTAGAGCCTTTCGACGGCACTACGGATCCAGATGATCATTTATCAGCATACAAGCATCAAATGTATGTTCAAGCGGTTGATGATCTACTAATGTAAGAACTTTTCAGCCACGCTGAAAGGAGTAGCTCAAAAGTGTTCAACAATCTTGCCCCTAACTCCATGAATGATTTCACTTACCTTAGTATCTTGTTTACTAGCCACTTTGTAGCAAACCGGCAGGAGCAGAAGACCAGCATACCGCCTCCCAGTCCGTCGAGGGTGCACCTTCTTGAAGGCTTCGCGATGTTTTCCCACGGCCTCTCGAGCAGCAACCTCAGTTGCCTCTAAACCCATGTCAGCTGCGATGTTCCGACCTGCCTTCGAGCCCTTCCATTCCTCGATTATGAGGTCATGGGTACGCAAAACGCTATGCCGTTGGCTCACCGCACTACAAGAAAATACACAGTCAACGACTGCTCGAAGCCGTCGTTGTTTTCTAAAAAACCGTCGCTAATAACAACACCGACGGCCATCCATCGTTGATTGACGGACGTTGTTGATTTAGTCGCTAATTAGAAATTAACGACCGTCAAGCCGTCGGTGCCATATCAACGACTGTTTTGCTTACTCATCACCGACTGCTTCCCCAGCCGTCATTGATTAGTAACACCGACCGTTTACAGCAGTCGGAAGATCACCGACGTTTTAAACGTCGTTGAAGCAACGACGTTTTAAAGCGGTCATTGTCTTAGGACGACTGTAAACCGTCGCCATTTTCTAAAGCCATCTTGTCTAAAAATTTCGTGCAACACTACTTTCTTGTACAACGACTATTTATCCGTCGTTATTTTTAATTACATTAATAATATGATAATATTCCAAAATATAATTAAACCTGTACCTGCTGCACCTGCATGACAACACCGATATATATACTACATTAAACTTGTTCCTGCATCGTCTCTTTTGCATTTTATATTTTAAACTAAAAAAATATGCAATTTAAACATGAAATAAATTAGATTTATATACACAAAAAACATCCCGATATCGAGGAATAAAATTGAAGTCGAGTCTACAAAAATATATCGCCAAATCTAAAAAGTAATAAGTGGATGCCTATAAATATAGACACTAAATGTCTATAATTAGACAAACTATCTAATTAATTATATGTACGCAAAAATAGTCATGGTGTCGGGAAAATCAAGAAAAGCCTGTGGAGAAGGAAGAGAAAAAGGAGGTAGGAAGAAGAGGGGAAGAGCCGGGTTCATCCCTCGAGGTTGGTAGGGAGGAACCTGACCCTCAACCTGAGCAACCTCAACAGCTCCTCCTTCTAGGAAATTGCCTTGACTTCCTCGACATCGGCCCAGGAGAGGCTGGGGGCAATCCTCTCGAGAACCAACCGCACCTTGCGGAGGGCCTCGGCTTGCCATATTTCGGAAGCCTGCAGAGAGGCATCCTGGAGGAAGGTCCTCCCTTCATCGGAGTCCTTCCAATCATTGGTTACTGCCTATCGCACTCCCGGGCCTTGGCAATAGCTTCCTCAGCATTCTTTTGAGCCTTCTCAGCTCGCTGATCGGCCTTTTGCAGTCCTTGAAGCCTCCCTGTGCCTCCTGCTGGCAGACTCCTCTGCGATATGACAACCTCGACAACATGCTCGAGCTCCGCCTTCTTCTCCTCAAAGGCCTTGAGGACTTGGCCATGGCCTTGTGGGTCTCCGAGAGCCGCATCTCGGCTAGGCGCAGTCGATTGACGAGAGTGTTCCTCTCGTCCAGGACATCTCCCCGAGACAGATCGTTGGCTATCCCCGGCTGAGACATTCGAGCCAGGGCCAACACCCGGATCGACAGCTGGCGTAAGAAGGGAGTATTAGCAACATAAAACAAACAAAATGTTCAAAGTAACAAAGCTAGATAACCCTACCTCGGTCATGGTCGCCTCAACGGCCTCGACCTGCTACCCGTCGGGGTCAGGCAAGCCTTCCGTCCAGCTCGGTCATAAGATGCTCCGACGCCTTGTCAAACCTAGTAGCCATTTCGGCCCTCGAGAGGGCCGAGAAGGGTAGCCTAGTGGTCTCTTCAGGCCAAGGCCTCTTCTTCGAGGCCGTCATAGCTGCAGCACTCGAGATAGCTGCAGCAGGAGGTCCTCGTCCTTAACCAACATCAGGAACCTCAGCCTTAACGTCCTTTAGCTCAAGTTTCAGAGCTAGGATACGGGGAAGCGACTTTCCCCCCTCTATGGATGGATCAGCCTCGAGTTTCACTTTCGGAGCCCCCGTTATCGCCCTCGACGCTAAGGACGAGCTAGAGCCAGCCTTAGCCAGTTTGCGGCACTTGGCCGCTCGAAGGGCCTCAACAGTAATCATGGGTTTTGACATTGCTGGTCGAGGTTAAGAAAGAGGGGTGAAATCAAGTTTAAGAGAGAGAAGAAAGAAGGATGAGATTATGAATTCTGTAGGGTTGTTGTCCGTACTTATAAGCAAGTCAGATCACAGTTCCCCAAAAAGGGGATTAATTACTTGCCCTAAGTCTCGAAGCATGCCATGCATAAGGAAACAAGTCATGAAGAGATAGGACAAAAAAGAAGGAATGTTCATTTCATTCAAAGAAGCATTACATCCTAAGAGCAACTCAGGGCTTAACTAAATACATTCAAGAAAAGACAAAAGGAAAAAGCGATGATAAGTACAAAGTTAAGAAGAGCTGCTCGAAGTATAGCTGGCCGAAGTCTCGGACACACCCTCTTCGTCATCACTCTCAGAGGAGGAGGTATTGCTTAAGTCCTCTTCCACCCGAGTTTTCCTCATGAGCTTCTTCTTCTCGGGAAACGGTAGCCTCGATAGCCAAGGGTGCCCCTTCGAGTCGTGGAACGTCCCCTCCCAGAAGGTCCCCTATGTCAATGACATCGTCCATTGGAACTCTGTGTCCGAATCATTGTTTATTTGGAGTTCGGCGTCGACGGTCGCATTATACTCCAATATCACCGGGAGCACATACCCACTAAGGGACATGCTAGGGCACTCAAGATTAACTGGCCGAATCCATTCTCGGCTAGAATCATGGACTCTCCCCCATTCCTAAAGCTTAAGCTTCCGACGGTAGAGCCTTTCGACGGCACTACGGATCCAGATGATCATTTATCAGCATACAAGCATCAAATGTATGTTCAAGCGGTTGATGATGCTACCTAATGTAAGAACTTTTCAGCCACGCTGAAAGGAGTAGCTCAAAAGTGGTTCAACAATCTTGCCCCTAACTCCATGAATGATTTCACTTACCTTAGTATCTTGTTTACTAGCCACTTTGTAGCAAACCGGCAGGAGCAGAAGACCAGCATACCGCCTCCCAGTCCGTCGAGGGGTGCACCTTCTTGAAGGCTTCGCGATGTTTTCCCACGGCCTCTCGAGCAGCAACCTCAGTTGCCTCTAAACCCATGTCAGCTGCGATGTTCCGACCTGCCTTCGAGCCCTTCCATTCCTCGATTATGAGGTCATGGGTACGCAAAGCGCTATGCCGTTGGCTCACCGCACTACAAGAAAATACACAGTCAACGACTGCTCGAAGCCGTCGTTTTTTCTAAAAAACCGTCGCTAATAACAACACCGACGGCCATCCATCGTTGATTGACGGACGTTGTTGATTTAGTCGCTAATTTAGAAATTAACGACCGTCAAGCCGTCGGTGCCATATCAACGACTGTTTTGCTTACTCATCACCGACTGCTTCCCCAGCCGTCATTGATTAGGTAACACCGACCGTTTACAGCAGTCGGAAGATCACCGACGGTTTTAAACCGTCGTTGAAGCAACGACGTTTTAAAGCGGTCATTGTCTTAGGGACGACTGTAAACCGTCGCCATTTTCTAAAGCCATCGTTGTCTAAAAATTTCGTGGCAACACTACTTTCTTGTACAACGACTATTTATCCGTCGTTATTTTTAATTACATTAATAATATGATAATATTCCAAAATATAATTAAACCTGTACCTGCTGCACCTGCATGACAACACCGATATATATACTACATTAAACTTGTTCCTGCATCGTCTCTTTTGCATTTTATATTTTAAACTAAAAAAATATGCAATTTAAACATGAAATAAATTAGATTTATATACACAAAATACATCCCGATATCGAGGAATAAAATTGAAGTCGAGTTCTACAAAAATATATCGCCAAATCTAAAAAGTAATAAGGTGGATGCCTATAAATATAGACACTAAATGTCTATAATTAGACAAACTATCTAGATTAATTATATGTACGCAAAAATAGATCATGGTGTCGGGAAATCAAGAAAGAGCCTGTGGAGAAGGAAGAGAAAAAGGAGGGGTAGGAAGAAGAGGGGAAGAGCCGGGGTTCATCCCTCGAGGTTGGTAGGGGGAGGAACCTGACCCTCAACCTGAGCAACCTCAACAGCTCCTTCCTTCTAGGAAATTGCCTTGACTTCCTCGACATCGGCCCAGGAGAGGCTGGGGGCAATCCTCTCGAGAACCAACCGCACCTTGCGGAGGGCCTCGGCTTGCCATATTTCGGAAGCCTGCAGAGAGGCATCCTGGAGGAAGGTCCTCCCTTCATCGGAGTCCTTCCAATCATTGGTTACTGCCTATCGGCACTCCCGGGCCTTGGCAATAGCTTCCTCAGCATTCTTTTGAGCCTTCTCAGCTCGCTGATCGGCCTCTTTGCAGTCCTTGAAGCCTCCCTGTGCCTCCTGCTGGCAGACTCCCTCTGCGATATGACAACCTCGACAACATGCTCGAGCTCCGCCTTCTTCTCCTCAAAGGCCTTGAGGGACTTGGCCATGGCCTTGTGGGTCTCCGAGAGCCGCATCTCGGCTAGGCGCAGTCGATTGACGAGAGTGTTCCTCTCGTCCCAGGACATCTCCCCCGAGACAGATCGTTGGCTATCCCCGGCTGAGACATTCGAGCCAGGGCCAACACCCGGATCGACAGCTGGCGTAAGAAGGGAGTATTAGCAACATAAAACAAACAAAATGTTCAAAGTAACAAAGAAAATAGTCCTACCTCAGTCATGGTCGCCTTAATGGCCTCGACATGCTACCCGTCGGGGTCAGGCAAGCCTTCCCGTCCAGCTCGGTCATAAGATGCTCCGACGCCTTGTCAAACCTAGTAGCCATTTCGGCCCTCGAGAGGGCCGAGAAGGGTAGCCTAGTGGTCTCTTCAGGCCAAGGCCTCTTCTTCGAGGCCGTCATAGCTGCAGCACTCGAGATAGCTGCAGCAGGAGGGTCCTCGTCCTTAACCAACATCAGGAACCTCAGCCTTAACGTCCTTTAGCTCAAGTTTCAGAGCTAGGATACGGGGAAGCGACTTTCCCCCCTCTATGGATGGATCAGCCTCGAGTTTCACTTTCGGAGCCCCCGTTATCGCCCTCGACGCTAAGGACGAGCTAGAGCCAGCCTTAGCCAGTTTGCGGCACTTGGCCGCTCGAAGGGCCTCAACAGTAATCATGGGTTTTGACATTGCTGGTCGAGGTTAAGAAAGAGGGGTAAATCAAGTTTAAGAAGAGAAGAAAGAAGGATGAGATTATGAATTCTGTAGGGTTGTTGTCCGTACTTATAAGCAAGTCAGATCACATTTCCCCAAAAAGGGGATTAATTACTTGCCCTAAGTCTCGAAGCATGCCGATGCATAAGGAAACAAGTCATGAAGAGATAGGACAAAAAAGAAGGAATGTTCATTCATTCAAAGAAGCATTACATCCTAAGAGCAACTCAGGGCTTAACTAAATACATTCAAAAAAAGACAAAAGGAAAAAGCGATGATAAGTACAAAGTTAAGAAGAGCTCTCGAAGTATAGCTGGCCGAAGTCTCGGACACACCCTCTTCGTCATCACTCTCAGAGGAGGAGGTATTGCTTAAGTCCTCTTCCACCCCGAGTTTTCCTCATGAGCTTCTTCTTCTCGGGAAACGGTAGCCTCGATAGCCAAGGGTGCCCTTCGAGTCGTGGAACGTCCCCTCCCAGAAGGTCCCCTATGTCAATGACATCGTCCACTTGGAACTCTGTGTCCGAATCATTGTTTATTTGGAGTTCGGCGTCGACGGTCGCATTATACTCCAATATCACCGGGAGCACATACCCACTAAGGGACATGCTAGGCACTCAAGATTAACTGGCCGAATCCATTCTCGGCTAGAATCATGGACTCTCCCCCATTCCTAAAGCTTAAGCTTCCACGGTAGAGCCTTTCGACGGCACTACGGATCCAGATGATCATTTATCAGCATACAAGCATCAAATGTATGTTCAAGCGGTTGATGATGCTACCTAATGTAAGAACTTTTCAGCCACGCTGAAAGGAGTAGCTCAAAAGTGGTTCAACAATCTTGCCCCTAACTCCATGAATGATTTCACTTACCTTAGTATCTTGTTTACTAGCCACTTTGTAGCAAACCGGCAGGAGCAGAAAGACCAGCATACCGCCTCCCAGTCCGTCGAGGGGTGCACCTTCTTGAAGGCTTCCGATGTTTTCCCACGGCCTCTCGAGCAGCAACCTCAGTTGCCTCTAAACCCATGTCAGCTGCGATGTTCCGACCTGCCTTCGAGCCCTTCCATTCCTCGATTATGAGGTCATGGGTACGCAAAGCGCTATGCCGTTGGCTCACCGCACTACAAGAAAATACACAGTCAACGACTGCTCGAAGCCGTCGTTGTTTTCTAAAAAACCGTCGCTAATAACAACACCGACGGCCATCCATCGTTGATTGACGGACGTTGTTGATTTAGTCGCTAATTTAGAAATTAACGACCGTCAAGCCGTCGGTGCCATATCAACGACTGTTTTGCTTACTCATCACCGACTGCTTCCCCAGCCGTCATTGATTAGGTAACACCGACCGTTACAGCAGTCGGAAGATCACCGACGGTTTTAAACCGTCGTTGAACAACGACGTTTTAAAGCGGTCATTGCTTAGGACGACTGTAAACCGTCGCCATTTTCTAAAGCCATCGTTGTCTAAAAATTTCGTGGCAACACTACTTTCTTGTACAACGACTATTTATCCGTCGTTATTTTTAATTACATTAATAATATGATAATATTCCAAAATATAATTAAACCTGTACCTGCTGCACCTGCATGACAACACCGATATATATACTACATTAAACTTGTTCCTGCATCGTCTCTTTTGCATTTTATATTTTAAACTAAAAAAATATGCAATTTAAACATGAAATAAATTAGATTTATATACACAAAATACATCCCGATATCGAGGAATAAAATTGAAGTCGAGTTCTACAAAAATATATCGCCAAATCTAAAAAGTAATAAGGTGGACCTATAAATATAGACACTAAATGTCTATAATTAGACAAACTATCTAGATTAATTATATGTACGCAAAATAGATCATGGTGTCGGGAAATCAAGAAAGAGCCTGTGGAGAAGGAAGAGAAAAAGGAGGGGTAGGAAGAAGAGGGGAAGAGCCGGGGTTCATCCCTCGAGGTTGGTAGGGGGAGGAACCTGACCCTCAACCTGAGCAACCTCAACAGCTCCTTCCTTCTAGGAAATTGCCTTGACTTCCTCGACATCGGCCCAGGAGAGGCTGGGGCAATCCTCTCGAGAACCAACCGCACCTTGCGGAGGGCCTCGGCTTGCCATATTTCGGAAGCCTGCAGAGAGGCATCCTGGAGGAAGGTCCTCCCTTCATCGGAGTCCTTCCAATCATTGGTTACTGCCTATCGGCACTCCCGGGCCTTGGCAATAGCTTCCTCAGCATTCTTTTGAGCCTTCTCAGCTCGCTGATCGGCCTCTTTGCAGTCCTTGAAGCCTCCCTGTGCCTCCTGCTGGCAGACTCCCTCTGCGATATGACAACCTCGACAACATGCTCGAGCTCCGCCTTCTTCTCCTCAAAGGCCTTGAGGGACTTGGCCATGGCCTTGTGGGTCTCCGAGAGCCGCATCTCGCTAGGCGCAGTCGATTGACGAGAGTGTTCCTCTCGTCCCAGGACATCTCCCCCGAGACAGATCGTTGGCTATCCCCGGCTGAGACATTCGAGCCAGGGCCAACACCCGGATCGACAGCTGGCGTAAGAAGGGAGTATTAGCAACATAAAACAAACAAAATGTTCAAAGTAACAAAGTTAGATAACCCTACCTCGGTCATGGTCGCCTCAACGGCCTCGACATGCTACCCGTCGGGGGTCAGGCAAGCCTTCCCGTCCAGCTCGGTCATAAGATGCTCCGACGCCTTGTCAAACCTAGTAGCCATTTCGGCCCTCGAGAGGGCCGAGAAGGGTAGCCTAGTGGTCTCTTCAGGCCAAGGCCTCTTCTTCGAGGCCGTCATAGCTGCAGCACTCGAGATAGCTGCAGCAGGAGGGTCCTCGTCCTTAACCAACATCAGGAACCTCAGCCTTAACGTCCTTTAGCTCAAGTTTCAGAGCTAGGATACGGGGAAGCGACTTTCCCCCTCTATGGATGGATCAGCCTCGAGTTTCACTTTCGGAGCCCCCGTTATCGCCCTCGACGCTAAGGACGAGCTAGAGCCAGCCTTAGCCAGTTTGCGGCACTTGGCCGCTCGAAGGGCCTCAACAGTAATCATGGGTTTTGACATTGCTGGTCGAGGTTAAGAAAGAGGGGTGAAATCAAGTTTAAGAGAGAGAAGAAAGAAGGATGAGATTATGAATTCTGTAGGGTTGTTGTCCGTACTTATAAGCAAGTCAGATCACATTTCCCCAAAAAGGGGATTAATTACTTGCCCTAAGTCTCGAAGCATGCCATGCATCGAGTGACTAAACATAAGGAAACAAGTCATGAAGAGATAGGACAAAAAAGAAGGAATGTTCATTTCATTCAAAGAAGCATTACATCCTAAGAGCAACTCAGGGCTTAACTAAATACATTCAAGAAAAGACAAAAGGAAAAAGCGATGATAAGTACAAAGTTAAGAAGAGCTGCTCGAAGTATAGCTGGCCGAAGTCTCGGACACACCCTCTTCGTCATCACTCTCAGAGGAGGAGGTATTGCTTAAGTCCTCTTCCACCCCGAGTTTTCCTCATGAGCTTCTTCTTCTCGGGAAACGGTAGCCTCGATAGCCAAGGGTGCCCCTTCGAGTCGTGGAACGTCCCCTCCCAGAAGGTCCCCTATGTCAATGACATCGTCCACTTGGAACTCTGTGTCCGAATCATTGTTTATTTGGAGTTCGGCGTCGACGGTCGCATTATACTCCAATATCACCGGGAGCACATACCCACTAAGGGACATGCTAGGGCACTCAAGATTAACTGGCCGAATCCATTCTCGGCTAGAATCATGGACTCTCCCCCATTCCTAAAGCTTAAGCTTCCGACGGTAGAGCCTTTCGACGGCACTACGGATCCAGATGATCATTTATCAGCATACAAGCATCAAATGTATGTTCAAGCGGTTGATGATGCTACCTAATGTAAGAACTTTTCAGCCACGCTGAAAGGAGTAGCTCAAAAGTGGTTCAACAATCTTGCCCCTAACTCCATGAATGATTTCACTTACCTTAGTATCTTGTTTACTAGCCACTTTGTAGCAAACCGGCAGGAGCAGAAGACCAGCATACCGCCTCCCAGTCCGTCGAGGGGTGCACCTTCTTGAAGGCTTCGCGATGTTTTCCCACGGCCTCTCGAGCAGCAACCTCAGTTGCCTCTAAACCCATGTCAGCTGCGATGTTCCGACCTGCCTTCGAGCCCTTCCATTCCTCGATTATGAGGTCATGGGTACGCAAAGCGCTATGCCGTTGGCTCACCGCACTACAAGAAAATACACAGTCAACGACTGCTCGAAGCCGTCGTTGTTTTCTAAAAAACCGTCGCTAATAACAACACCGACGGCCATCCATCGTTGATTGACGGACGTTGTTGATTTAGTCGCTAATTTAGAAATTAACGACCGTCAAGCCGTCGGTGCCATATCAACGACTGTTTTGCTTACTCATCACCGACTGCTTCCCCAGCCGTCATTGATTAGGTAACACCGACCGTTTACAGCAGTCGGAAGATCACCGACGGTTTTAAACCGTCGTTGAAGCAACGACGTTTTAAAGCGGTCATTGTCTTAGGGACGACTGTAAACCGTCGCCATTTTTAAAGCCATCGTTGTCTAAAAATTTCGTGCAACACTACTTTCTTGTACAACGACTATTTATCCGTCGTTATTTTTTAATTACATTAATAATATGATAATATTCCAAAATATAATTAACCTGTACCTGCTGCACCTGCATGACAACACCGATATATTACTACATTAAACTTGTTCCTGATCGTCTCTTTTGCATTTTATATTTTAAACTAAAAAAATATGCAATTTAAACATGAAATAAATTAGATTTATATACACAAAATACATCCCGATATCGAGGAATAAAATTGAAGTCGAGTTCTACAAAAATATATCGCCAAATCTAAAAAGTAATAAGGTGGATGCCTATAAATATAGACACTAAATGTCTATAATTAGACAAACTATCTAGATTAATTATATGTACGCAAAAATAGATCACGGTGTCGGGAAATCAAGTCGTTGCTCCAACATCCCATAATTGCTTCAATTCCTCGATTAAGGGTTGCATGTACACATCCAGGTAGCTGCGACATTCAATCGAACAACACAATGAACATCATTTAGCAACATCACTTTGGGATTCCAATACCAGTTTATTTTAACACGAATGAGAATCATAAAGTAGAGGAAGCTAGTGACTCACCAGCAATCTCTTTGCTTTGCCATCCCATATCTCACCACTGTTGGGATAAACTACTATCATCTTGTCTGTCAACTACATGATTTGAAAAGGAAGAGAATTAAAAATCCCATAGAGAATCTATAACTCTGGCAAGGACAGAAGCACCGTAAACAGACAAAACAACAGACCTTTTGGTGCAATTACATTTAAACACTAACACTCATCATACCATTCATCCATAGTTATATAGCAAGTCAAACTTATGATATTTCTAATATGAGTATCACTCATCAATATAATAGGACTTTCTTAAATAATTTTCATTTTTAATCAAACATACTTATCGAACATCTATATCAACTCATCTTGGTGAATAAAACCCACTAGTTATAACCCAGCTTTACGATATACCAATTTTTTGAGGAACCATAACTATTATTAGCATAAGCTAACTTCCTAAAAGTATTGTATAAGAAATTTCTATAGATTGAATTCCTTATATGGATGCATAATATGATTAGAGACCCACTTCACTTCATATTTAGAGTAAGCATAATGAATTAACTAATTACTTCCATATATGCACTTGTTCCTTAATCTAGTAACCCATTTAAAGAAACTAATTTCCTTTACATAACGACTCGTATAATGCAAATGCTAATCTCTAGTCGAGAAAATTAGTTCAATTAGATAAACTTACTATTCAAGATAGCAAGAATAAGGCTTTCCGTTAAACAAGCTAAGCTAACAATTTTTCTAATTAGACTAATTAACCCAGGAACTTTCATCACAAACTAGAGCTAGCAATTTATGACACAACACGACCAAAAATGACACGACACGAACACTGAAGGTAATAAGAGAAGCCAAACCCCACAAGATATGACACAAAATCAACTCGAACCCAACCTCATTTGATCAATTTGTCATATTATGTATTTATCATACATTCGGCATAGGCCATACTTGGTAGACAGATAATTTTATAATGTTTGTAAAAGATCAAACAAAACCAACATGAGGAATACTACCCATTTACCCAAATTTCTAGCTCTAAGATCACAAAGCCAATATGTGAGTAAAGAAGGTGCAGGTAGGGAAGCAAATTTGAATCTTTGGCTATGTTTCTCAGTAATTAGTTGCCTGACACATTTTGTTTTTCATCATGCCAACAATAACAATAACAAAACTTAATCTCAACAGGAGCGGTCATCCTTGAGGTTAGTATGCAAATTCAAAAAGTATAAAGTTGTAAACGAACGAAGGCCTTACCCAATCACCGATTACAAAAAGGCTGACAGTATTGGATTATGGAGTACTCTTTTCTTTGCAAGGGCATACGCATCCATCAACGCAAGGCCAAAGCTCCATATTACTTGTAAACCCATGGAAGTAATGATATAGCTGCA
Organism: Beta vulgaris subsp. vulgaris; assembly: GCF_026745355.1. NCBI lineage: Eukaryota > Viridiplantae > Streptophyta > Magnoliopsida > Caryophyllales > Amaranthaceae > Beta > Beta vulgaris. Next base: position 38,476,787 of record NC_079206.1, on the reverse strand, counting down.
AAGGCAATATGTGTTTCAGACATTCATCCCAAACACCTTCAAACATAAGAATGAAGATATTAGAACTAGCACTAAACTATCAAGAAAGGCTAATGCTTATAGAAATTTATCAGCTATACTAAGACGCTTCCTGAAAGCTTCTATCAGAAGAACTGAAAAAATTATAATCAATCTTCTGATATAATGGATGGAAACTATGAGAATAAAAGATAACTTTGCATATTTGTTGCTTTTAAGGAGCCTTGTAAAGCAAAAAGAGTAGGAGAGGGAAAATCTGAGACTAACAAAAAGTAACAATATGCAAAAAATTTAACCATCAGCAAGCTAAACAGTCATAGTCTTTTGCTTGTACAAGTTTTTCAATTCTTTGTTGAACAGATGTAGTTTAATCTTGTGCAGGTTTTTTTCCCATTAACATAACATAAGGTCTGTTGATGACAATGAATTCTGGATTGATGAAGATATAATCTCTTTCTTGGTAATGTTAAATCTCTTAAAAGATTCTAATACAAATTTCTGTTGAACCATATGACTCCGAGTCCACCATTCTCGATAAAGAACAAAACAACATCAACAAATTAAACAACAATTACCAAAGAGAGAATGTATGGACTGGACTGGAGGAAGACGCGGCGGAGGGAGTAATGAATTTCGCGGCGCCGGCGTAAGATGGTGTGTGTTGGCCACCTATATCCAAAAACCCAATTTTTAGGGTAACAAATTTTTTTAAAAAAATTAATAAACAAAGAGGGGTAGAAATTACCGCCGGTAGGGTGGTTTAGGTCGCCTGTCGCCGGTCTCCGGTCGCCGGAATTCGTTCAATGCAGTTCAGTGGTGGTGGTGCGTGTTTCGCCGGTTCGCAAAAACCTTCTCAAAAACGAGTAAACAGTTCAGTGGGAGGAAGTTTTGAGAAAGCAGTTGCAAGTTTGATGTAAGTGGTAAATAATCAACTACCGCTTCTACTAATCAGCGTCGATTAATAGCCGACGCCTAAACCCTAATAAATCTAAAATTTAAATTAGTTAGGGCACCGATCGCTTTAGACTGTCGTTGAAATTAGCGTGCGTTTTACGTCGTCGCTGTTGCATTTAAAAGCCGTCAGTGGTGCCGACGACTTAAATCCGTCACTAATTGGAAGAACAACGTCTGTTTTTACAGCAGTCGCTGCGAAGCCGTCGTTGATTTGGCATTTTCTTGTAGTGCCGAGTCCTAGACCTTTTGCTCCAAGGCAGCCTTCTCTTCGGCCCAATGCTTTTTCTCCACCTCGAGGCTCTCGTTAAGCCTCTCGATCTCTTGACCCCGTTCCGTGGTCAGATAGGTTTGAGTTTTCAGCCCCTCTCGAAGCTTGCGGAAGCCAGCAGTATGACGATGACTCATCACCGCCATACGAATCGAGTGCTGAAAGATAAAGAAGAGTTAGTACTAGATCACAACAAGAAATAAACAAGTCAAAATTGACTAAATTACGTCAACCCAAGAAGAATGAAGCTTCCCGACCTCTTTCTCTTCAGAGAGTTCTCGAATTGCCTTGATGTCCGACCTCGAGATGAACCGCTTTACCACCGAGTCAAAAAGGGATACCTTCTCGAGGGTGGTCTTCTTTGTGAAATTCCGGGTGTCAGTCTCCGGGTTAGAGGTCTTCCTCTTCTTTGGGGCAGGAGAGTCCTCCCCTCAAGAGGGAGATATGTCCACTGTCTCAGGTACCTCCGTGGACTTCCCTTTCAATCTAGGGGTGTCCTATTTCGACCTTGGGATGTCCTCCTTGGCCACCTCCTTCCTCTCGTCCGTCCCTCGAGGACTGACGATGGCAGAGGTAGTTGGTGGACGAACCTTTGGCCTCTTCGAAGGGTCCTGAAAAAAGGAGAGTTAGAAGAAGTAAAACAAGCATGCCACCAACACATAAAAAACGGAAGCTACCTTGTGGGCTCGAGGTACCCGGGTGTTCCCTTTGACACCTTCATTTTAAGCTGTTCCTGGACCCTCTGATTGGCGGTCAACCGTTTCTGCATTTCGTCGCTAAGTTCTTGACGGGCTATGACTGCAAAGCAACACAAAAAACAGTTACAATCATTTTAAAGAAAATGATGGTGGTCAAATGCCTTTAGCTCACAAAGTCCCTACCCTGGGGATAGGCTGAGCTCAACCCCATCGTTGACAAGAAATTCTCATTGCTCAGGTCATCCGCAGCAGGATTCCAATGCTGAGGAACTAGCTTCCGATCACCCCTCTCGATGACGGTGACGCACTAGCAGTTGATGGCTACCCTAGCCTCGTCTTTTTTCATTCGAGGTACAGACCTATTCAGCCACAAGTTTGGGCCCTCGATTAGAGGACTCACTGGGAAATTCCATTGCTCAGCTCGATATACGTACATGAATTCGGTACGAAAGAACTGTTGATTCGAGGGCATAGCGCCAATCATCTTGTAGGGGTGACAAACCTGAAAGCTCCACCAGCCTTCTCTATTCGAGGTGGCGAACATGGTTATGAGCTTTACCATATTCCTCCAAAGGACTAAAGAGGGCTTTACACCCATTATATTACAAATGGCCAAGAAGCCCCCATCGAGCCCACGCTGTTGGGCATAAGCTGGCATAAGGCCAGACAATAGGAGGAGAGCACCTCGACTATGAAAGGGTCCAACGGAAACCTCAATCCTAGCTCGAGGTGCGCCTTATACAGTGCGATACAACCCGTCCCGGGGTGGGGGGGTTACATACTATCTCTGTAGGTTTTAATATGTAAAGGGTGTAGGGGTGTTTGATAAAGAAAGAGCTCTCGAGGAATCGGAGATTCCCCGTTGGAAATTCAATAAACGACCCTCGAAGGTGGAAATGAGCTATCGCCCGAGTTAGAGTCACATCTTCCTCATCTCTACCGCTCGTACTCGTGGTAAGAGAGTTGCCCACATTGCTTCCCTCCATCACTCGAACATCCTGGCTATCGAGAAGATCAGCTAAGTAAATCCAAATTGCCCGAGGTCGAGCAATGGTGACAGAGTGAGGGGGATTATTTAACTCCTTCCCCTGTCCGAAGCTATAGACACACCGTCACTTGAGTACGGTAGAGCGTCGAAGACCTGAGTGGGATCAGGACACTCGAAGGCCGCGGACACCACAGGGACCCCTCTTATCAATATCCCATCGAACAAGGGTTCTAGCAAGGGAGATGGGGTCCCCGAGCTACATGAGGTTCCCCCAATATCCTTCAGCAGGGGGCTCCATCCAGAACGATCCATTAGAAAGTTAAACAAAGAAGCAAAGGGATAAGATCGTACCTTAATTAAAGAGTGCTCTCGAGATCCGTTGCCGACTCGAAGTATAGCAACCAACCTTTAAGGCTCTCGAGATCGTGCGAAGAAGAGGGCAAGGTCTCAAAAGGATCAAAGCACGCAATGAGACAAAATAAAGTACTTACCTTTGTTTATATATATTGCCTGAAAAGGACGGTTAACATCCGACGGGCACAGAAACCCCTCAAAGTACCAAAAATTGGGCCTCTCAATAGTCCCCGAGTCACCAGCTCTCTGGACCAGTCTCCACAAACTCCCTAGAACTTGACTGAAGTCCAGTTGAATCCAGTGTTGGAGTACATCTGCTCCACTCTGAAAACCTCTCCTCGCCGGAGCCCTAACTCCCCAGGCAATCCACGCTCGGACGGAGGCCAAAGACCTACATTTAGGCACTTCACCCAGATTGAGTGGAGGATATCTCGGCCATCACCGTCGTCAAGATCGACACCTATAAGAGCTACGGTGTCATACCCGTCGAGTTTCCTGGGGCTCCATGGCCCCTGGGTAACCTCGAGCGAGGTCCTTCATTTCCTCGAGTTACCTGGGGCTCATTGGCCCCTGGGTAACCTCGAGCGAGGTTTTTCACTTCCTCAAGTGAACTGGGGCTCATTGGCCCCTGGGTAACCTCGAACGAGGTCATTCACTTCCTCGAGTTACCTGGGGCTCATTGGCCCCTGGGTAACCTCGAGCGAGGTTCGTCACTTCCTCGAGTTACCTAGGGCTCATTGCGCCCTTGGTAACCTTGAGCGAGGTCCTTCCCTTCCTCGAGTTACCTGGGGCTCATTGACCCCTGGGTAACCTCAAGCGAGGTCCTTCACTTCCTCGAGTTACCTTGGGCTCATTGGCCCCTGGGAGACCTCGAGTGAGGTCCCTCACTCCCTCGAGATAGACTGAGAACCTAGTCACGGAGGGTGTTCAGGTAACTTCCGCAAAACATGTGGCATCAGAAGTGGCCTCTTCCACATGTTTCACGTGGGGCTAATATTTGTGCCCATTAATCCTTAGTGGGCCACCACATGCTCCAAAGCCCTCTGCCAACATGGAAATCCCTCAGTGGGACCCACCCATCTTAAATCCTGCTCCAGCCTGATAGGGACATTTTTCACACATTTCAACACCTATAAATATCGAGCAGATCCCCATTTATTAAGGTAATAACTTCTAGACAAACTACTTCACAGATCCCAATTAATACATATCAACTGACTTGATCGTCAGAGGGCCGATCCTGGAACCACCCCCGGGGTAGTCTAACTCTCGTCTCGTGCAGGTCTCCCAGCAATCTTCGAGCATCCGACCGTCATTAATCTTAATATCGATTCATCCCGCATAATACAAGTTTTTACCTGAAACACCTACAGTGCTTTTCATTCATGTATTTTTCCCGTTGTCATATTTCTTCAAAGAACTATAGTTATTTTTCTATGAGAAGTGGCTAAAGGATGAAATTAGTAAAATGTGTTATGCTAATAAGCATTTTAAATAACAAATATACCTATTTATGCATCATTGGAGGAATAAGTGTCGTGGTGGATCTTGAGCTACATAATCAAAATGATATATTGTGTTGTTTGAAGGACAAATCACAAGAAGCGACCAATGGAGACTAAAATCCCAAAAAAGTTAGGAAGCAATCATGTGAGTACTTCTATTATATAATGATAAGTGGTAAAAAAGATACAATGTTAAGAACTATCTCTTCAAAATAAGCTGCGAGTATGAACTTATGTTGTGCACGTAGAGATGTTTTGATACATAGCCAAGTATACTCCTTCACCTCAGTTTTGTTTTGCAAACAATTATCGGCTCGGGTGAAATTTAAACATAACCACCCAAATTGCTCTGGTATGTAATTGCGTCCACAACGATCATCTTGGAGTAATCTTTAAAGCACAACCAACTTCGTAACACAAATATTTACCTCATGAAGACTTGAATCAAGGAAACATTTAACATCTCTCCCCAAAGGAACTCTTTCAGATCACCCTTAGACACCCATGTCAATGAATCTTTAAAGTAGTTCAATTGTGTGGTACCCAACTTCACCTCTAGAGGTGCATCATCCGGCATATCACGCACATTTGCATGTAGCCATCAGCATGCCTTAGTTAGACAGATAACCACCACGAGTGTCGGTCAAGACATTTATATCAACTGACGATTTAGGCAGCGGAAGAGAAAAGTCATCGGAACCAGGATTAATAATGGTGACTACGCTAACTGCCAAGTGCTCATTGTCCATGGACTCATGATGGACTATTGCTCGTTCACTTCCTGGTTGTGCATTTCCTTCAGCCTTCACAATCAAACCCTCATCTTTTAGATCTAGTAAAAGCTGGCAAGACATTTCTTTCTTCAAAAAGTAAATGAATTTGAGGTTACAAACATGCAAGTAAAGAATTAACATCTTACTTAGTTTTAAAATTATAAGGATAATAGTTACCTCTAACTCAAGTATGGTTCCCCGTAAAAAAAAGTATAGATGGTGCCAATTTTTGTGTGTTAGGAAGGCTAGCCTTGTCCTCAAAAGGACGATCCAGTTTAGGTTGATGTATCGCCGGTAAACCAAACTGTGAGAGGACCATGTTGAAACGTTTTGTGATTTGCTTCGTAACTTGCTCCGTAATTTCCTCTGTGAGCTACACCCGAATAGCTTGTGTCATAACTTCCATATCATGTGGTGCAGAAATATGAGAGAGTGAGTTTGCACCCTTAGAATAATCTTTAGCATACGCTTTTGTCATACCGAGACGAATACCACCAAAACCCCTCAAACGTCCGTTATGGTCCTTTCCCAAAGTCTTGTAAAGGCATCTTTGTTGCCTTCGGAAGTGAACTCGTCGCTAACCTCATTTTGGTTGAGCCTCATCTATAGAGAAATTAACAACGATAAGTATAAAAAAAATTACAACTTCAAGAGTGTGCAAAGAGGTGGGGCAGCACTATGCAGGGGGGCAAGACTGGAGGGACTGTGCAGGAGGGTTGTGCAAGGGGGCAGAAGGTGCGAAGCTATGCATAGGGGCCTCAATGGGAGGTTGTACAGGGGGGCAGTGCAAAGTGTAGGAAGTGTGCAGGGGGAAGGGGGAGTGTGCTGGGATGAAGGCGGGGGAAGTGTAGGGGGAGGTGGAGCAACATTGTATAGGGGGGCAGAGAGGGGGGTATTGTGCAGGGGGAGCACTATGTAGGGGTGGGGGGTGTGCAGGGGCTGGGGGGAGTGGGCGGGTAGGGGGATGTGCACAGGGGGGTGGGGCATACAAGATATGTATAGAGTAGTTATATCAATAAGATAAGAAAGAAGAGCTAGATTGAATTACATAGGATAAGTATAATAGAAGATATTATTTGTATAAAAAACATATATCATGAAGTTAGTGTATGTACTTACAATGGCATTGCCTATATTTAAGGTCCCCGGATCTGAAATGGTCATTTTATTGTTCCTATCACGCCTATGCAAGGAACACCACCAATCAGAGACACGGTCAACTTTGACAGACGCGACCTTAGAGCTAGAAGACATCGTTGTAGTTGTATCAATAAAAGAGTAAAAATTATCGTCAGTCCACAAATCTCTCACGCTCACACAAGTGTGGGATCCCATATGATGGTAGTGCTGCCTATTTCTTAACCTGTGTGCATGTTTCTCACGCTTAGCCTATCAAATCAGATGGGCAATTAGAAAACACATCTATCTGTATTCAAAGTGAATATGCAAAGTCGAATATAGCTTAAAGTGCAATATTTACCACCATCTCCGACATAGTATTTTGGGCAACAAATGCCTCCCAATCTTCTCGTTTTATATGTCCCCAAATCTCATAAGCCAAAGACTCCGGATGAAGTGTCTCTTCCTCTCCACTTTCTGTTTCCTATTCGGGCTCCTTATCCGTCTCACCCTCATTTGCTTTGATTTTTGAATTTTCCTCCTCTTTCTACGTTTCGTGATCCACTCATTCACTAGTTTGCTTTTGAAAGTGTCAAATCTTTCGGCCACCACAAACAGAAACAACGCTTTTTTTTTTGCCTCATTAGGAGGGATATGAAACATATTCTACGGAAATAAGAAACAATCAAATAATTATATCCATGTACATATATATCAATGAAAACATGTGGCTAAATGCAGAGAGAAAAGGGATTTAAGCGAATTCAGTTTCAAAGACCAAAATCGGCCCAAAATAACATACATTTACCCAAAATTGGTTTGAAAACATATGAGTGAACTTAAATTGACTCTAATAGTTATATATGTACCTATTAGAACTATATATGACCTAATATGTGGCTAAATGCAGAAAGAAAAGAAAATTAAGTGAATTGACTTCAAAGGCCAAAATAAGGAACATTTAAGACAAGTTTTGTCAAAGTTAAGAGAGCATCAGTTTTATGCTAAGCTTTCTAAATGTGCATTTTGGTTGGAGGAACATTTGTGGAAGAAAATACAAGGGCTGCGGGTGCAAGCGTTGCGGTTTATCGCAAAAATGCAACCCATCGTCTTGCTTGGGCCACCGATGACTAATCTTCCTCTCTTCCAGAACGAACGATACTTCAATCAATTTAATTAATTTTTTTCCATAAATTTTTCTTATGATTTCTTCATATATCTATACTTTAAAATCATGTTTTTCGAATATTTTGGGTGATCAAGACAGAGAAGCAGGCATATCTAAAGGTTACGGATTTGTGATTTTTTCTTCGACACTGCGGTTGAAGCAATGAATATATCTGAGGTGGTGGTGTCGGTGGATACCGGAGCCTCTGTGTTGCTGTTTATGCTCTTATCTCTCTTTCCTCTATTTGTTGTGCTGCTATGTTGTGGCGGGTCTTTTTCTAATTTTCTGGGTGAACTTTCTTCTGATTTTGCCTTCCAACTGTTTGTTAAAATTCCTCTATGAAACTTATTGCTGTTCATATTTTTTAACTGGTTTTGTTCGTAGATGTGATATTTTGGCTTTTTTATGAGATGGGTTTAGTTCATCTAGTCATAATTATGATCTACTTGATTGTTATGTATTTTTTAATGTCTATGTAGTAGTATAAGCTTGTTGAAAGTTGTAGTGCGGTGATTTTTGATTTTGGTCAAGTTAGTTCTATTAGTTTGATACAAGGGACAGAATGGAGATTATTAACAAAAAATTAATGTAAATTGGTGAGCATCATGCGAAAGGAAGTAACATGAGCCATGAGGAAATAGATTGTAAGCCACATATTTAATGAAGTGAGGGATTGCTGACTTGAACAGTTGATGAATTCCGAACTCTAGAAAAAATAATTGTGGTTCTTGCTGCTTTTCATGTAAAATGCACGACTTTTAGGTAGGTAAAAGACCCTGTGGCACATCATGCTTTTGTTCTTAATCCTGCATGTGTTAATCCTACTTCTCTTTTTTTTTTTAGGGGAAAGAGAAGTGCATTAATCAAAGGGACAAAGTGTCCATAAGTACATAAGGTGTTACAGTACTATGGCAGTGATGCTCCCAACACTGCTCAACACCAAAAGGCATAACTCTAGCAAGGTTATGGGCAACAGTATTCCCATCCCTTTTAACATGAGAAAAAGAAACAGAAGAAAAAGCATTACACATAGAGAGAATGTTCCCAAGTATTGCATCCAAATCTGAGATGAAAATTGCTGCTTTTAATAACCTTTTCGTTGCTACTAGAGAGTCGGATTCAAAAATCACATCAGCATACCCATGAGCTTTGGCCAAGCGGGTTGCCATGTAAATAACCTTGCATTCAGCTACCTCGGGAGGCCAGTAGGCACGCACACGTCTAGTTGCAGCAAAGCACACCTTACCTTCCGAGTCGCGGGCTATCATTCCAAGTCCCACCCATCCTTCCTCGGCCAAACTTGCATCCGTATTCAATTTAATAGCGCCAACTGGGGGAGCATACCATCGGTTTGGGCTCGGAGCCGCGGGGGAGCGCACTCCTCCATAAATCCTCACAGCATATTTATTAAAATCATCAACTTGTCTCATAATTCTCTGGCACACAACAGTGGCAAGGTGACTTGTATGCTCAAAGACTCTCCTGTTTCTTAAAACCCAAACGTTCCATAGGATATAACAACCCTTTTGAACCACATTTGCATCCATCCCACTCCATCTGACGAAGGTATCACACATGGCTTCATCTTCCACCCTTGTCACTAATATATGACTGTCCAGCTCTTCCCACAACTTCAGCGACATCGGGCAGCGATAGAATAAATGTAATTGTGTCTCATCTCTCTATCCCAACAGGGGCACCCTACTTCATCGATGAGGTGGCGTCTCTGAAGTACTTTCTTTAGTGGGAGTGAACTTGTGCAGGCACGCCACATGAAATGACGTACCTTAAGCGACACATGTAAGCTCCATAAAATATTCCACACTCTATGAAAATCATCCAGGTTCCCCCTATTTCCCAACATATAAGCAGTTTTCACCGAATAAGTGTCGTCCTTAGAGTACGCCGAAGTTAAATTGTCCTGTAGACATCTAGTGCTTAAAGGAATGGCCACTATACATTGTTGGTCACGTTCATTGAAATGACTCTCAATAAGTTCCACATTCCACTCCTTCCTTTCAACATCCATTAAATCACTCACCACTTCTAGTCCCTCCACTCGAGCACTCTTGATGAATCTACCTTCTTCATCCCCCACCCATGGTGCATGCCATATGTCGATTTTCATAGCATCACCAACCCTCCAAATCAAACCCTCCAAAACCAAATTCTTCGCACCCCAAATACTTCGCCATGAGTAGTTATGTGAGTATCCTAACCGCACTTGACAAACATCACCATGAGGATAATACTTGGCACTCATTACCCTACTCAAAAGGGACTCTTTATTATGTAATAACCACCAAACTTGTTTACCCAATAAAGTATCATGAAAGACCGCAAGGTCCTTAAATCACATACCCCCCATACACTTGGGTTTGCACATTTTCTCCCAACTTAGCCAATGCATTTTTCGTTCATCCCCTTTCCCTCCCCACCAGAATCTAGCAATAGCAAAGTAGATTTCTTAAATGACAGCAACATGCAGCTTATAAACTCCCATTAGGTATGTAGGCAGTGCTTGGATAACCGACTTGATAAGAACCTCTTTCCCAGCTCGCGACAATAACTTTTCTTTCCAACCCCTTAACTTCTTCCGCATTCTATCTAAGAGTTCCCGAAAAAGCACTTTCTTATACCTCCCACAAAGAGCTGGAATACCAAGATACTTCTGGTGTCTATCAACTTGCCTCATATGGAGAAGATTAATCAATTCTTCTTTTTTCTCACATCTTACACCGCTACCATCAATTCAACTATTGTCAAGCACTCCTGTCGAGTAGCCCTAGTAAAGAGAAGATTGTGATCTTCAAAAAGAAGGTGAGAGATATCTGGGCCATTCCGGCTTGCTTTTGCACCATGAATTTCTTTCGTAACCACCTTTTGTTTAACCATCTGAGAAAAGACATCAGCAACCAAGATGAACAGGAACGGAGATAAAGGATCACCCTGGCGTAATCCTCTGGAAGGAGTCACAGAACCACATACTCGTCCATTAATAATGAAGGAATACGAAACAATAGCAACACAACTCATAACCAAATTAACCCATCGTCCATCGAACCCCATTTTCAATAGTAGCTTCCTGGGAAAACCCCACTCCACTCTGTCATAGGCTTTACTCATGTCAAGTTTCATCGCAACCAATCCTTTCCTGCTACTTTTCCTCTTATTTATAGTATGAAAGATCTCCAGAGCAATGAGAGAGGTCCGAAATCATTCTTCCAGGGACAAACACACTTTGATTATCCGTTACAATACAAGAAAGGAATTGTTTAAGCCTCAAAACAATAGCTTTAGAAGCTATTTTATACAATACATTGCATAAACTTATAGGCCTAAAATCAGAGACAACAGTAAGGGATTTGACTTTGGGAATAAGAGCAATATTAGTACAATTAACATTCCCGGCAAGAATAGTTATGTAAAATGCTGCTAACAAAATTAAAACCTCATCACCAATTATATGCCAGAATCTCTGATAAAAGATAGCATGCATACCATCAGGCCCTGGGGCTTTACAAGGGTGCATATCACTCAAAGCTGCAAAAATCTCCTCTTTTGAGTAAGGCTTCAGAAGAATGTCATTATACTCCTGTGTCACAGACAACTTCACATGCTGCAATACTTCCTGAAAATCATTAGAAGAAGGCTCGAAAGAAGTAAAGATCTCCTTAAAATAGCGTTCCACCACACACTCAATCTCCTCACCTTACATTTGCCACCTCCCGCCACCATCAAAAATACCATGAATGAGGTTCTGCTTTTTCCTTTGAGAAGCTTTATGATGAAAATAAGAAGTATTTCTATCCCCATCCTTCACTTCTGCCACTCGCGATCTCATGTACCAGTAAGCCTCGTTCTTAGCATGTAATTCATCCAACTCCTGTTCCAAAATCGCACACCTCTCACAGCTGTCATTCGAAATAGCTTCACACTGGGCTGCATGTAACTTTTTATCCACTACATCAATTTTCTTCCTAAGAGACCCGAAAGCCTTTTTACTTCATCCCTGCAACTCCCTCGCAATAGCCCCTAATTTTTCACAAATTCTACCACCCTCTACTGCACTCCACGCATCCCTCACCACCTCCTCACAAGCATCATCTAGAAGCCAAAAGGTCTCAAAACGAAATCCACCAGCCCGTCTTCTCGGCATCCCCTCATTTCCTAAACAATGTAATACAATAGCAGCATCATCCGAACAGTAACGCGCCTTATGATCAATAAAAGCCTCTGGAAATAAATTCATCCAAGAACACGAGACAATAAACCGATCTAAGCGTTCTCTAATTCGAGTTTCCGGACTCCTCCCTCTCTCCCAAGTGTGTCACTGACCCACAAAATGCAACTCTCCTAGACTACAGTCATCCATCACATTACGAAACCCCACCATAGCTCTCCGCTCCCTCGAAGCACCCCCTTCCTTCTCATCATAACTCAAAATTTCATTAAAATCGCCCCCAAAAACTATAGGCCCCTCATATTCATCACACAACCCTTTTATCAAAGCCCAAGTTTTATTTTTTTTTTCCTTTTCCGGCCATCCATAAATACCCAACCTCCATCGCACATCCCCACTGCTCCCCACATCACCACAAATATAATTATGGGAAAAAGACACCATCATAAAAGAGATCGTTTCTTCCTTCCAAAACATACATAAACCTCCAACTCTCCCAACACACGAGACTCCAAAAGCCCCGAAAAATCCAAGACTCTCCTTTTTCTGCTCAACAATATTTTTAGTAACCTTAGTTTCCGACATAAAGAGAATGTCGGGGGTATTAGAGGCATTAAGCCTTCTCAACTGACGAACTGTCCAAGGGTTACCCATACCCTAACAGTTCCAACACAAGATTTTCATAATGCCATGCGGGTTGGTTACAACCAACCTCCGCCTCAACAATCTCAAAATTATTGTCATTATCAGAAAAATCAATCAATTTAGGTTTCTTTGAACTTAAGTTATCAGATCCGTGAATATCATCCACAATCATATGATCATCAATCCTTCTTTTTTCCCCTACCTTACCACCAGAATCAATATTGCATGGGTTCACATCATTAATATTAATAAGGGCCTCCCTAGCAATTTTAGGCAACCAAAATTTTTGTTTTTGTTTTTTAAATTTTGTGGCAACCTTCCCCTCCCCAGTAGCAAAAGAATACAAGTTGTTATTTTGGTTATTAAAGTCACCTGGGAATGTCGGGGGTATTAGAGGCATTAACCCTACTTCTAGTAATGTCTTTCAACATTAAATTTGTTCAGAATAATTCAAAAATAATTATTTGCTTCTTCAATCCTTATGCTAACAACTGTGTGTTTTAAGATGACTAATTGATTAGGTTCTGGCAATCACTTTTAAGCCTATAAATTTAAATTATAAGGAGTCAATATTTACACCATTTTTATTTTAAAAGTTTAATTTTTTTTAATTTACTTGACCGAAAGTAGTTGTGAATTACTTTGATAAGATGTGGGGTGATTTTAATTTGTACATGTGATTTTACTTGACCTTAAATGTGGGCAGAAGATACTCTAAAATATTTAGTGATAGAAGAACACCAACAACCATGATTGCACTTATTTGTTATATTTTTTTTGTTGTTATTATGCTATAATATTCATTAATTAATTAGAATTCTAATTCTATAGAAGGAGTATAGTATATTACTAGTACAAGGAATGTAGAACTAAAAAATAAATTAGCTTTCTACATATAATATATGATAACCGGCTTCCAAATTGCAATAAGGAAAACAAATAATAAATGCATTAGTGTGCTGTTTTGGTCAATATAAGGTAAAGTGAACCAAGGTTTGGAAGATTATTTCATAGCTTAATCTAAATTCATACCTTTGTCAACTAAACACAACCATGAACTCATTAGTGTATCGTACTACAGTTTGGGAAATGAAAAATGGGTGCTGAAAACGAGTTGGGAATGCTTTTAGAGTTTACTTCATTCTTGTTTGCATGTTTGACTCAAAAATAGTTTTTGCATGTAATTGCCATAATTTTACCGCTTGTATACATATTGTGGCCCTGCCTTTGCTGAAAACTCATGATAATTGGTCTTGAAGTTAATTTTGTTCAAATTAATACTCTACTTTCGTATACCAGAATCTCCTCTATCTTGGATTTACCCTAGTATTGCTAATGCAGTGTCCCAAAGCAGCTCATCTTCTTCTACCACTAGCTCCTGAGGTCATGAAGAGCAGGAACAAGTTGTTTCTCCATATCTTGCTAGCCTCAAATCAACAGAGTCGATTAATTCCCCACAAAGTAATCGTCACAAGGGGAATCATAGGGCGCCGACATCTACAACCTCATTTTCATCTGTTAGATATAATGATCATATGGGGATCAATGAGGTGTATGGGAGTGGAGATCAGGTTGCGTAGAAGAACAAAACGTCAAATGCTGGAAAAGGGGTTTGCCCGATCGGGCCCGTAACATAATCTGCAGCAGTAGGATCAGGCCTCTTCGCCCAATCGGGCCGTATCAGTGAACAATGACGCAGTCATTCATTGCCCGATCGGGCCCGCATACAAATTTGGTTTGCATTGAAGTGCCCGATTGGGCAAGTCTCGCCCGATCTGATCGGGTGGTGGGTGTTTTAGGCCGGTTTTGTTTCAAAAACGCGTTTTTTCCGAAGGGGATAAATAAGGATGCCCTAATACGTCTCTATTCTTTTTTTCTACATCATTATTCACATATTCAAGAGAGAAAAAGCTAGAGAGAGAGTTCTTGGAGTGCTTTTGTAATCTTTCTTGAACGTTCATCAATTCCTAGTGCATATTCATGGGTTTTCTCCAAGTTCTTGAGTTTCCATGTAAAAGTTATTGTGTGTTATTTATTGCTTTGATTTTTGTTGTTCTATTATTGTTTGTTCTTACTTGCTAGATTGATAGTCAATAGAACTTACAAGTGGTATCAAGAGTTAGGTTGGTTTATTGTCTAGATATGGAAGTAATTAACAATGGAGGATGCAAAGATCAAAATTGAGAAGTTTAATCGATGGAATAGATTTTAGATATTGGAAGATGCAAATTGAAGACATTCTATATCAGAAGAATATGTATCAACCCTTGTCTGCGAAGCCAGATAGCACTGATGAGGCTACGTGGAAGGTACTCGATCGGCAGGCACTAGCGGTGGTGTGGTTTGTTGAATTCTAGTTTTGATGATGAAAAGGAACAAATATGCAAACTAAGTATTGGACTAACAAGTTGTTTAAGTGAGTGAATTTCAAGGTATCAATGAATGGAACAAAGAGAATACTAAGTCAAGGAAGAAATCAAGTTTGGATTTTAAAGACTAAGTGAAGATGTTTCTACATTTGCCACTGGAGCAGCATTGGAGCAAGAAGACTAAAGCGAGGCATTTTGTTTCTAGTTCCAGTGTAAAGGAACGAGTGAGAATGGTAAGGAACTATGGAAATTTAGAATGAGAATGACCGTTTGTTCCTTTGTACAGAACAGACAAGCTGGCGCTGAACTTATAAGTTAAAGGAACAAACAATTAAAAGGAACTAGACTTAGGCATAAGCATTACAACTGTACATTTATGTCAGTTGAGTAAATTATGCCTAGAATCTAGGTAATCGTTTTATTTAAGGAAAAAACTGATTTAAAGGAAAATCTTTTTGAGGAGAAGATTTTATTTTTCCAAAGATAATAAAAATTCTTTTCGATTTTTATGGAAATATTTTAAAGATAATATTTTTAAAATAAGGATTTTATTTCGATTTTAATACTTGAAATGTTTTTAATTAAATTAGATTTCGAATTAATGCTTAAAGTGGTTGCTAAAATTAAGGAGCAGTGACTTAATTCTCTCATACGTTTAACAGTGATCATGAAGATCATGGGATAATTGAGGAACGTGTTCCTCCGGGTAAGGAACATCATGGGATAATGGTTCTACCACTAATACATGTTTTAATTCCACGTTCTAAGTTATTACCACTATAAATACTAATGTCTAATGAAGTTCCATTAAGTGTGTTTGACTAAGTGATTTAGTGAGTTTAACTAAGTAAAGTGTCAGTGCCTTCATTCTCACATAAAAGCAATTTGTTCTTTGCATTCTTATTCTAATTCCACTAAGGGCCTGTTTGGGAACTAGGATTTCATTTGAAATTCTGAATTTGGCCCAAATCAGGTGTTTGGGTACTCAATAGAATTGGATTTGAAATTGGCCCAATTACAACTCAATTACAATCCATGTTAGAAAAAGCTATTTTCAAATCAGACCCCCTTCCCATGTGATTTCAAATTCTGGCCCAGTCCAAATCTCACCCCTTCCCCTAAAAAAACCACGATTCTCTCTCTCCTCCCTCAACGATCGATTTTTCCAAAATGAAATTTTAGTTCCTGCGGATTCTTGCACGAATTTTCGGTTGATCTCAAAAATTAAAAGTACTAATTTGCGGTTGATATCAAAGATTGAGTAACGATTTTACATCTGAAGGTACAATTTTTTTTTTCGTGTTTTTCCTACTTCTGTAATTAGGTTTTTTCTAAGATAGTTACGTTTATGATTTTTTTTTTTTTGCTTTTTTCATGATTAAATTTGTCAATTTGATATTTCTTTGGCTATAATCGTATTGCGTTTTACTATTTATGTCGGATTTTGCGAAATTAGGGTTTGGTTTTGGATTTTGTGAAAATAAGTTTGGGGTTTGGGTTTAGATTTTGCAACTAGGTTGTTTCTCTGCCTCTAGTTATACACATTGTGAAACGATTTAGATCTGATTTCTGGTGTTAACTTGTCAGTTTGCTTTGAATCTCGTTATTAGAATTTTATGTCTGTTAACTTGCTCAGTTTAATTTAGAGTTGATTTTCCTTAGAAATGGCATCATTGTATCATGATGATCTAATATGAATAGCCTATTGCTCTCAATTGCATATTCATGGGTTGATGTAATACATATCATGGTAACTTGCTCAAATTGCTCTCAATTTTCTGTATGTTAACTTTTTGTTAAACCCGTGAATCATGATCCAAAATGTCATGATTATCTGCTACTTCAGGTGTAGTTTAATAAGCTATGTTGTAAAATTGTTCATTATAATCAGGAACACATACATATCATGGTAATCCTAATTCTTGGACTTGTTGATACCTTATACACTGTTATGCAATTGTGTTTCCCTCTGTGTTTGTTAGAGGGTGTTGTTTTACAGTTTCTTTTATTGCATATTCTGTTACTGAAGCCGTTACAAAGGTTTAGTGTCTCGTTTATCAATTGTTTCTTTAGTAATAAAAGCGGTTCATGTGTGTCTCTGAAGGGTTGATGTAATATATGTTTAGGTTCCATATTCATATCTGACTATCTGAGTGACTTTTTACTGTGTTTGGTGTTTCACATCTGTGATCTGCGTTTCTCATCAATTTTATTTCTTTATTATCTGAATATATAATAAGGCAGCAATTATGTAGAAACATCCTGCTTTCTTCGAGTGCCTGATATTTTTGTATCTCTTTAT
Organism: Beta vulgaris subsp. vulgaris; assembly: GCF_026745355.1. Classification (NCBI taxonomy): domain Eukaryota; kingdom Viridiplantae; phylum Streptophyta; class Magnoliopsida; order Caryophyllales; family Amaranthaceae; genus Beta; species Beta vulgaris. The sequence continues at coordinate 38,459,443 of NC_079206.1, read as the reverse complement.
TGCAGACTGCAATCTCTGCGCTCCAGTCTGTTCTGCAAGAGGATTTCAAGGCCACTGAGATTGAGGTACACAAAGTTGTTTCTTCTTTTATTTTATTTTTATTTGTTTTTGATAAGGAGAGAAAAACTAGGATGGGTTTATATTATTACCTCTAAACGACGAATGGCAAGATATAATATGTCTATTAATTCCATGTTTTTTGTTGCTATGAGATAGTGATAGGTTTGTTATTTTTTATTAATCTTCGGCTATTTTTATGTCTCAGTATATAACAAGATACAATATGTTTCATGATCAACAAGTTTCTACTATTAGAAAGCGGACTAGAGATGACAATGATGATGAAATGGAACTTATTGCAATAGTTAGTGGCTTTATTATGGTAGCAGTGGGTGCATGGCATAATAGGTTTAAGCATAAGGACATGCCTTGGAATGAACATGAACGTGCAATGAAAAGAGCGTATTGGTTGGATTCCCTCATGAATGATAGAATTTGTAGGGAGCAGTTGCGTATATATCGAAGTTGTTTTGATAAGTTATGTCATGTTTTAGTGGCTAAAGGAGGTCTAGTTACTACTAGGAATGTAACAGTCTTAGAAATTGTTGCTTTTTTTCTACATACTCTTGCACATGATCTTAAGAACAGAACGATTGGTGCTGTGTTCACTCGTTCGGGAGAAACGGTAAGCCGTCAGTTCCATACCGTGCTCAAAGCTATGATGAAGATAGGCAAGTTATATATTAAGCAAGTATATTCTAGTGTGACATATGATGGGGACAATAAGTGGAAGTGGTTCGAGGGGGCACTTGGGGCACTTGATGGGACACTTATTAAGATGACAGTTCGAGTTGAAGATCAGCCTAGATATAGAGATAGGAAAGGAGATATTACTACTAATGTACTAGCTACATGTGATCCTAGTCTTCGGTTCAATTATGTTTTGCCAGGTTGGGAAGGATCGGCTTCCGATCCACGCATTCTAGGGGATGCCCTCCGAAGACCTAATGGTCTCAAAGTTCCCAAAAGTGAGAAAACCTCAAGATTTTTCATCTCTCTTCTTATAATAATAATAGTTAATTTAGTTCCTTATAATCTTTTTAATGTCACAGATAAGTATCTTCTTGTCGATTTGGGATACTCTAATGCACAAGGGTTCTTGGCTCCATATAAAGGCACTCGTTACCATTTGAACTTGTGGAGAGGAACTACTCCTACAAACTATAAAGAATTGTTCAACTTGCGTCATTAATCTGCACGTAATACTATTGAAAGAGCATTTGGGTTATTGAAAAAGAGGTGGGCTATATTGAGGAAAAGTAGTTTTTATGAGAAGCAAACACAAGTAAGAATCATAAATGCATGTTTTGTTCTCCATAACTTTGTTAGAGAAGAGAATATGGATGAGGAGAATTTGTTATACGAGGTGGATGAGGATCTATCAAATGTTGAAGCTGTAGATACCTTGGAGGATGAAGGGGAGGATTTCGTATCAACGACACAAGCCTCACCTCAATGGAACGATTTTAGAGATGAATTGGCAAAAAAAATGTTTCGGGAGTATCAAGCTCGAAGGGGAGCTACCTTACATCCTCTACCTTAGTTATTTTAGTAAAAGTTTTAATATTGTAAAAGAATATTATTGGCCTATAGACTAAAGGGTCAGCTTTTTTTGTTAAAGAGCAACACTTTTTAGAACTCTTTCCATGAATTAGCTTTATTTTTCTGTATTTGCTCCTTATTTGTGTGTTTAAAGGGTATGCTGATCCTGATCTAGACTGTTTTTTTTTCATAAATTCCTTCCAGCATGTTCAGCCTTTCAGGTTCATTGGTCTTTATTACTTTCTATTTCATGAATGTTTTGTTGGTTGTCTTAGGGCTGTTCTTTTTTAATTCACCTCTTAATACTTACAGTTCATTGGTCTTTATTACTTTCTGTTTCATTAGGTTTGTGCCCAGCATCTCTTGTTTATATTTTATTGCTAACTAGAATACTAAAAGTATGGTATTTTTTAATGTTGGGATTTAGAATGTTTAAGAAGTTGGGAAAGGCTAGCAAAAGTGTTAAGAAATTATGTTTGGTGGAGCAAAAGTTAGTCTTGTTCCTGTTGTAATTCTTATGCTTGACGAATATGTAAGTACTTTCTTGTTCACAAACCATCAGTAATGAGCAACAAACGGAAGGAACCTGTGCAAGCTCTTAAAAGAGGCTATGTGGCTTGGAATAAACAGATGGATGATATTCTCACCCGAGTTTTGTTGGAACAACTCCACAACAAGGAAAAAGGAGATGGAGATTTTAAACCCCAAGCCTACCAAGCTGTTGTCGATGAACTAAAGAAAGAGTTGGGCATCCCAATCAACGTGGAGCATGTGAGAAATCGAACTAGACTTTGGAAGAAGCACTATGGTTGCATCACCGACATTAAGACTTATACAAAGTTTAAGTGGGATGATGAAAGAAAAATGATCGTCATCACAATTGAAGATGTAACGCAATGGGAGGAATATATTAAGGTATCTATTTCAACAAACTTTGCATTATCTTGAATGTTCTAATCTGATTTTTTCGAGTGACTTGTTGCTTGGACTGAATCTGTTGTTTTGCTAGTTTATTGTGTTGGTTTGTGCCATCTGCAATAATGTTAATGATGGAGATTTTTTCTTGTTGATGATTATTAAGGTGGTGTTAGAATGCTTATCCACGATGTATACTTTGTCTGCTGATTTTTAACTAATCCAAAAAGGTAGAACAAAATGTATACAGCAGGAGGAAGTATTAAGGGAGAGGCGCTCTTTACATATCATGTAACAAGAAGGGGCACGAAGGTAATTTTGGAGCTGGTTATGGGTGTCATGTGAGGGACTTGTGGTGATGCACATGGCCTTTTTTGTTTCAAAGTTTGTTTGATCTGCTGAAATCATTTTATAAGAGAATATATGAAAGCTGTTAGACAAACAGAACATCATTTACTAGAAGGTTTGGAATGGTATTTGCTTGTGGCAGTAATGTGTGCTTAATTGTGTAAGTGTCAAGACAAGAGTAATAAGAGAAAGTGTTAGATAGTTTGTGCTATTACTTTCATGTATGTATTGAAATGAAGCAATTGTTTCTTACTAGATGTTAGCTACTGATCTATATCTAAAACTCTTGTATCAATTATGTTCTACTATCATTTTCAGGACAACAAAAATGCAGCCTCTTATCGCAACAAGTGCATAGAGAATTGGGAAGATATATGCACTTTATTTGGTGCAGATAGAGCTGTTGGGGATGGTTCAGAACAACATGATGAGGCAGCGGATGCCATGGAGGAGGAAATGATAAGTGAAGGAAAGAGCTCATCCAAGGATCCAACTGTTTCGGGCTCTCACAAGCGCAAAAAAGATAGTGTAGCTGATGCGGTCAACAGTTTTGCCGAGTCCTTCAGAGAATATGTGCAAAGCAAAATGAACGACACTCCGAAACCCACTTGTCAAGAGATATATACCGTTGTGTCTGAAGTATATGGCATTTCTAGGAATCAGATTATGAGGGCAGTAAAAAGGTTTATGAATGGTAATCCTGACGAGTTTTTAATGTTGAAAGAGCTACCGGAGGATGAGAAACTTGATTGGGTACTCTTGTGCCTTGCTGAGTAGTTTGACTCACTTTCATATGTCATTGTAGGTTTTTTCCGTTACTTTATCAAATACTACTCTGAAATGTCGCTCACGATGTTGAGATAACTTTTGTTATAACAATTTTGGATTGTTGGAATGTCAAATGCCATTTATTTTCTAAGGATTTAATATTTTTTGTTGAATGCAATTACAAGATTATCCAAACAATAGCATGGAATTTGAATTCCGGAATTCAATTCCAATGTTTTCCAAACACATACATAGATTTGAAATATTGGAATTCAATTCCGATGTTCCCCAAACAAGTTTGAGAAATTGGAATTGAAATTCAAATACATGATTTCAAATTTTAGAATTAGAATACAATAATTGAAATGAAACCCGGGTTCCCAAACGCTACCTTAGTTTATTTGATCAATTGTATTTTGGTTTTTGGGGTAAGGGGATTTTGAGTGAAGTTCTGTAAGAGAGAAGCTTTGAGTAAAGCAAGATAAAGTGAGAAACCTTCAAGTGAAGTTGAGATGAACATCTGTTAAGGGAACAATGGTTCAAGAACTTGAGTTTAGGAACTCAAGGTGTGGCTCGTGAGTAGAATTAGGTTGTAACAAAGTTGTTTGGCCTAATTAGTGAAAGAGTTGAGTTAAAAATCCCTAGTGGTCGAGGTTGTTTCGTCTTGTTGGGCCCAAGAAGTTTTTCGTCGTAAAAATCCCTTGTGTTCTTTTAGCTTCTTTATTTGTTTAAGTTTGAAATTCCGCAAAAAGTTACGTTTATTTATACACATACAATTCACCCCCTATTGTATTGTTCCTAGTAAAATAACAATTGATATCAGAGCTAGAACTCACAAAAGATAGGAAACCCTATTGAGAAAAAGTCCCAAGGAACAATGAATACCACCAAGAAACTTGAGGAAGGCTACTCCACGCAAAGGCCTCCAATGTTCAATGGGAAGTTATATTCCTACTGGAAGCTAGAACTGAATGGAGATATTCATCAAGGCTGAATACTACCTGGTATGGAGAGTCATTGAAGTTGGTGATTTCGAGGTCACAACTACTAATTAATGACAAAAATGATTTCATTCTAAAACCCTTAGCTTCTCTGAATATGACAAAGCCAATTTCGAAAAAATGGAAGTAAATGACAAGGCTGTTAAATTGTTGCATTGTGCACTTAGACCCCATGAACACAATAGGATCATGGGATGCAAATCCGCAAAGCAAATATGGGATTTACTAGAAGTAACTCATGAAGGAACTAACACTAGTGGAAAAATAAGGAAGGGTTGTGGTTAAGACGGCCCTTAGGGCTGCGTTTTTGGCCAGCAGCCCTTTCCATATCAGCCCTTCGGCAAAATGAAGGGCTGCGGTTCGGGCCCACAATCGCAGCCCTTCCATATTGGAAGGGCAGCGATTTTGGGCCCAAGCCGCAACCCTTGTGACCCTCAAAAAACAAACTTTTTTTTTTTTTTTTTTTTTTTGCATTTTTAGTCCTAAATGATCCCCAAACAATTATATATATATAAAAGTATCATTTTCCATTGCAAATCGTATTTTTATACAAATATAACAAAAAAAACTATCTAATCAGGAACTTCAACTAGAGTCTTTCTAGTTATCTTCTAGATTCCACCTAACATACAAAACAAATCTTGTAAGCAAGCAAACAAGAACTAGTATTCTAGTAACCACAATCCAATCTTGAGAGTAGAAACTTGTCTGATGAAAGGGCAATTCGAAACTACAACAAGTTCGACTTCAAAAATGAAATGGAAAGGCTTTAACAACATTTGACCAAGATAATTCACAGCCTCCTTCCCCTTCTTCGTCCTTTTCTGCGGGTACTGTCTGTTGGGATGGGAGTCACGTCCTCTGGACAAGCAAAAACACGGATACATAAATACTTAGAATAGATAAAACAGAAGAAACTCAAAATAAGCAAGCAAGCATTCTATGCACAATCATACAACACTACAACCAGGAACAACTAGTCAGAAGATTGTACAAAGTGTTACACAAAAGTAATTAGAAAATAAACTAAAACACAAGGTTTGATAAGGATGCCACAAAATAAATTTATGTAAAGAAACTACATGTTAATTATAATGAGACACATCACTAACAGTTAAGAAGAATTCAATTGGTTCAGAATAAATGATTCTGAACCTCACTTGGAGATAGTGTTACAAAAAATAATAGGGAAGTTCTTCATACATAAAGTGTCTTGCATATAATAAAGAATTTAGTGCATTACTGAGACATTTCTTTATCCAACATTCCAATTAACAAGAGTAAGAGCCTTACCAATACGGCCAATTTTCATGCCTGAACGAGCAAGGGCTCTCAAAGCAGACTAAGCACTAGGTCCAGGAGTCTTGGTTTTGTTTCCTCTAGTAGCACGGAGCTTAATGTGGAAAGCAGTAATTCCAAGTTCCTGTAAATTACAATCAATTCTCCACATTCGCAGGTTGTAGAACATGTAGACATTTTCCTACACAGAAAATCAAATGAGTTTAATCAAATGACCCCATCCCCAACACCATCCTTGCTCTCCCTTAATTAAGGGTGTTAAGAATGGGGTATTACCAGAAACAAGAAAAGATTGCAGGGACCTACATATCTGTACTTTATTGGAAGAGCTCCGTGTAGTTGATTATTCTCGAAACTAGCATTGCTCTCCATAATGTAAGGTCAAATTATGTACGTGTACTTAATTAGAATGAGTTGATATCTGGTAGAAAAGAGAAAGAGGCCAGGAAAGGCAAAGATACAGTACAACAACCAGTGCCTCTATTCCAAGAGACAAGGGAGATGAAACATCAAACTGTGGTTGACTTGACAATGAAGAGTTAGAGGAGATTATCACATTTCATATCACTGATAGAGCTGTTAAAACCCCATTGCACCCTTGTGTATTTATCTTAATCAGTGATGACTTACAAATATGGTCGATTTGCAGTAGCTAACTATTCCTCAGCCACTTTTCCCTTAGGATTCCTATCTTATCAATCCTATCCTTACTATTTCCCTTAAGATTGTGGGATTTACCATATATCAATAAACATATTCAATTTTCATTTAAGATAAAGTATTAGCTTAGGTAAACCGAAGAAAAATAGAACCAAAAGATTTTCATTAACTACATTTATCAAACAAGTAGCAAATATTATTTTCAAAGATGCTTTCCAAAGTTCCACGTTCCAGCAGCTAACTCCTATATATTCTACCAAAATAAGCTTCTTATGGAGGTTTGAAACCACATTCAATTTTGTAGAAGGCATATACGAAAAATCTAATAGTAGTAAACTGGATTAATGTTTCTTGTATGTTAAAAACACTTCACTTGCTCTAACAAGAAAAAATGGGGAGTACTGAAGGAGAACATATGAGAGGTGATATATACTGAATATGTTTATTTGGTGAAGAAATGAGATTACTCATATTTCAGGTGAACTACAAGTAATACAACTGAGTCATAAATGAAATTCTCCTGCTCTTTTTGCTTGCAGATTGATTATATATTTACTATGGTCGAATCATTTTACATTCTCCCTGCCCTCAATCCTACCGGGAAAAAATAATCTTGTGTAAATCAGGAAGCCAATTATCCAAGAAATAGTAAAGAATGAGACTAATTTTCAAGTTTTATGACAACGTAATATAGTGGTAATGCTATTAAAAATATTGTGAAGTATGAATAATATACAGAGCATTGCATTAGGGACCTGTCTTGCTCTACATGACTAAGAGAAGATGCAAACCATGCAATTAAAAACCACAACACAAAATTAATTAGAGAACAAGGAAACCAATCCGCGGACAACCAACATAGTTTTTCGATCACCATTCAGTATATCAAGGATGCAAGAGACAAATGCCCACGACATAACATCGAAACATCTGTCGAACAATTTGCTCAAACTAGATTCAGTTAAAGTGCATATATAATATTGCCCAACATATAAGAAGCAGTGAGCCTGAACGGAAGTATTTTTTCAATCACACAATTTAAAAAGTAGATTGTTTTCTTCTAAATCAATTTAATAAACCAAAAACTGCCACAAAATCAAGTTTTCTTCGCTTATTCGGTTGATCTACAACACCTTCCTCACTGACAACTTTAGCCATAAAAGAAAACAGAATTAGCATACAGATACAATTTGTGGTTGTTTTGAACAAAGAACAATAAAACACTAGAGAAAGTGATAGAATTATACCTCTTACACATAATCAAACTTTAAATTACCAGACACTTGATCATCCGTGGTAGTTTGATTTCTATATTAAACAAAATGAAAATCAGAACATTATGAATGAAAACAAAAAGATTATAAACAATGTAAATAAAAGAGAAAACATCTTACTTCTCATCTATACTTTTTTTTGACAGAATATTTTACATTTTCATATGGGAAAATATCTAATAAAGGATAACACCCAGCAGCATTAAAAAAACATCATAATCTTTTAGGAAAATAAACTAAGAATATCATATATGGAGTATCAAAAACATAAAATTCTGAAGAATAAACGGTAAAAAAAAAAGAGATAACAATTGACATTTATCAAACCCTAGAAATTGGAAGAATGTTATCATCCAAAGGAAGCAAAATTGAATCAAATAATACTTAAGAAGAGAATATTAAAGTAGGTATACCAATTTGGTTGAAACTATAATGATGTTGGTGTGAAAATTGTAAGAGTGGTAAATTATTTTCTCTGTTGTCATTAGGGCTGAGTTGAGCGGGTTTTCTTGAGAGATTTTAGGCCTGAGTTAAGGAGAAGAAGAAGAGGAGATGAAATGGGAGGAGAGAGAGAGAGAAGTGTTTCAGCAGCGAGGGAATGAAAGAATTGGAGGGAGTTTAGGGGCTAGGGCAAATAGAATAATAAAGAATTTAAGGCCCAATAGGGCTGCGGTTGGCCCAAAAACACAGCCCTTCTCACAGTAAGAAGGGTTGCATTTTCTAGTTAACCGCATCCCTTCTAGGAAAGGACTGCGGTTTTTTTTAAAACCACAGCCCTTCCAGCGCAGCCCTTCCTTTTTTTCCCCTAGTGTAAAGAAGTTAAAAGATCTAAAATTGATTTACTAATGAATCAATACAAACTGTTCTCCATGAAGACTAAGGAAAGCACAAGAGATGTTTACTCGTTTTACTAACATTATTAATGAGTTAGGTTCTCTTGGAAAGTTTATTTCATCAGTGGAACATGTTTGAAATGTTCTTAGGAGTCTTCCCTAAGGACAAATGGATGGCTAAGGTCACCGCTTCACAAGAAACAAAAGATTTCACTAAGCTCAACTTGGAACAGCTGGCTGCGTCACTTATGACTCATGAGCTTCACCTTGATACTGAGTATGGTGAAAGCTCCAAATCAAAATCCCTTGCGCTCAAAGTAGATGATGAAGACGACCCTAACTCAGAAGAAGAGGAAACAACTCTCATGGTCCGAAAATTTCGATAGATGTATATGAACATGATGAACGGGAACTTCAAATGTAAATTATAAAATTTTCTAACAAAGCTTCTTGTCATAAATGTGGTAGTACAGATCACTTCATCAAGGAATCCAGTTTGGGAAAATGATAAAACCAAAGAAAGGAACAAGGAATGCTTCGCTGATAGATTCCTCTAAGTTTCTCTCACTCTCAACCTATGAAGGTGGAAGGGTGACGTTTGGTGACAATAAGAAAGGTAACATAGTTGCCATGGGTAAGGTTGGTAAGTCACCATCACATTCCATTGAAAATGTCTTTTTAGTTGAAGCATTAATACACAATCTATTAAGTATTTCCCAATTATGTGATAAGGGAAATGTTGTCAAATTTAATAATGAAAAATGCTTGATCATTAACATTAAATCGAAGAAGGTCATCTTGGAAGGAACAAGGAAAGGGAACACATATATTGTGGATCTTGATCTTGTTCCTAGAAACAATGTTTTTGCGGAATTAAAACAACCTTGATATAAGAAAGGGACAAGTACATAAACTTTGAAAAAGACAAGCACACGAGATTTTTACAAGGAAAACTTCCTAGGTCCAATAGGAAAAAAAACATTGACCACGAGGGATTTTGACTCAAATTCTCCTTAATGTACTAGGCCAAAAGACTCTCTTTTGTACAACCTAATATTGGACCTTCTCAGTTCTGCTAGGAACTTGTTCCCAGTCACCTTGTTCCCCCTGAATACGTGACTATCTCACTTGACTTCGCTGGAAGTCTTCTCTTTCTCTTTCTCTTTTCTCTCAAATGATTACAAAATTTTGTTTCTCTCAACCCAAAATCAAATACAATGATTGAAATGAATGAAGAGTGGAAAACCGAATACACTTTCTTAGAAATATATTACATGAAAATCCAAAAGTCTATTATTTTGAACTCGATAAATCACAGCTATATGTAGACACTTTCGTGCTCCACAATTTTCTTCATTAGTACATTGTGGGAGCTAAATTGTAGCTACCCACCATCCACTAAGTAGCCGTTAATATTCTTTTAACCGCTTCCACTTCTTCAGCCATGATCTCGCGCACCAAGGTAGGTAGTTTGTTGTGCTTCCTACAATCTAGGAACCACTCAGCATTCCTTCTTTGTAGCGCTGGAAGTTAGATGATTCCTCAGTTCAAATTGCGTTGCTCGTTGCAGCTTATTTTACTGCGTATAAATCACTAAATCCACTAACATGATGAATTCTAAATTTTCTCAAATTAAAGTTCCATAATACAATCATGTAAATAGCCGTTTAAAACACGCAATTAGACTAAATAACTTAACTTTGATTAAAATCATAATCAATTCTCCATAAGTTATTTAATAAGCTATTTGGGAGATAAGATAATACACTATTTAAGTAAAAGCAAATAATTAGATCTAACAAAAGCAACTAAACAAAAGAAACTAAAATAAACTAAGATAAATATTTGTCATCATCAAAATAGTGAATACAACAATATTCCCCCTTTTTTATGATGGCAAATAATATTTGTAATTTTTTTTTTCATTATTATCATAAAGAAATAAAAATCGAAGAAACAACTGAAGACAACCTAAGGAACTAAACTCAACTGTAACTGGGAACAGGGACTAGGAAAGATCAGAAAGGCTATAGGAACTAATAGAGAAAAAAAATTTAAATGCATACCAATAACATCTCTTCCCCCTTTTGTCATTATCAAAACTATGTTTATGGACCTGCAGCACTAGAGAGTCAACAGTCTAGGCAGCAAGCAAGTAGCTCAAATAGATATCTCATAATATTAGCCATCCTAGCACACCAAAAATACGAAAGAGAGAAATAAACAAGATGGGCAACATGCAATGAGCAAAATGCACAACACAAGAATAAAAAGAAGATAGCAGATATGAAAATACTTCATGTTTCACAGAAGGACACAAAAAGAGAGAAAAAAAATTTGTTCAAACAACATTACAACCCAAAAAAAAACTTGTCTAGTGAATCAGAGTTTAACGAAAGAAATTAGGACTTAGGCAATTTGAAGAGAGTGGTGACCACGGAATCGATTCTGGAGACTACACCGTCAACCTTGCTCCTGATCCCAGTATCAGCCTGCTTGATAGCTGCCAGGCCCTGCTGCTGCTGAGAATCCAAGTTGGATACAGTGGCTTTAATGATGCTGGTCCTAGAATGCAGTAGAGTAAGAGATTCTTGAATACTCCTTAACATGCCATGAAGCCCACTAGTGGAAAGCAGAGGGAAGTCAACAACAGTAGAAGGAACTGGATTCGAGTCCAAATGAATCAGCACCACATCACCCTGATCCTGCTTTTTGAGAGACTTGGACCTCGTAAGTATCTGACTCTTCCTAACAGAGCCTGCAGGAACTCCTTCCTCAACCAGTTTTCTCTTAGAACCCATCTCAACTTTAACAGGTGTCTCCTCCCTTTCAAAATCCAGTTTACCATTGAACACCCTTAAAATGAGTCTAGACAAAGTGTCTTTGGTTAAGTAGTTCTCAGGTTCCAAGTTAAAGAAGGGACTGGCAGGGAGTTTGACTTTGCTTTGTTTGAATATGGTGGTGATGAGATTACCATACCCAATTTTGGTATTGTGAGAAATGTTGTATGACAGATGAGAGATCATTAAAGAGGGAAAGTTAATCTTGATGTTTTTGGCTAAGCAATACATAATGGAGAGATCCATTACATTTGTCTGGGTTCTTTTGGAGGATCTGGGTAATACAAAACGCCATACAAATTGGAATAAAATTTTATGAAAAGGGGAGAGTTCTTTTTGATCAAGGGACAGGTCAGTGGGGTTTCCATTAAAGAAGGTGAGAATTTTTTCATTTGAGGCTCCATTAACATTCAATTTTGCCCGAATCCTGACATATTCTTTGTACCCCTCAGATGATACTTCAAACCAGTCACTCAATTTTTTCTCAGTTAGGGTTACCACACTCCCATTAACAACACTTACGCAAACACCTTCAGTAATATTAAAACTAGAACAAAAATCACGCATTTCTTTTTCAAACAATCCTTCATCCAAACTAACCACTTTCATCCATTTTTAAAAATTTTAAAATGCTCAAAATTTTCGTCCATTTTGATTTTTTACACCATGCAAGATCAACACAAAAACCCATAACAAATTGAGAATATTTTGTTTTCTTAGCCCTCTTGGTAGGAATTGGAATTTCCTTTTCTTGATCGCTCTCAACTTCGTTTTCACCATCTTCATGTTATGAAGAGAGAGATTCGTGGGCAGAGGATACGGCTTTTGAACCCGTTGAATCTTCCTTGGATTGAGTGGATTCTTGATCACTAATGTCGGCTAGGGATGGAGTTTTCTCCACAGGAAATTGCTCATGGTCACCGAAATTGTTGCTTTTGGAAGACATGTTGAGAAGTTTTGGAGAAAGGTTGAAGAAGAGAGTTGTGAGCGTTGAGAGATGAAGTGAAGGATGACAGTAATGTGATGGGTTGGGTTTAAAAAATAATGATGAAGCCGTGTGAAAGTGAATAAAAGGGTGTGAGGTTATTGAAGCAGTTTATGGGGTTTCGAGAGAATTTAATGAATTTTTTTCTTGTCAACTTAGATTAACTGAATTTGTATTTTGGGAAATAATAGATGTTGAATCATTGAATTAAAGAGAGATAGTTGGAAAAGATAATTAATGAATTTTAGAGATACAAAAGAAGAAAAGAAAATAGAAAAGATATATAAAATTTTTTTACTCTTGCATGTGATAAATTTTGTCCAAACTGTACATTCCACTTACGTATTGAATTATGTGCATGGACACTAAGGGTAATATTCAAAGACAAATGTGAGTCCTTATACTTGGCCCTAGGTGTATGAAATTTATTCATGAAAGTTCCAGGGCACACTTAGTAAGTAATGACTCTTAGGGAATTAATATCATTGGTACTTTCAAACAATTCTAATCATACCTAGTTCCAAGCGAATCTTTTCAAACCTGTCCCTGGAGAGTGGTTTGGTCAAGATATCAGCTATTTGATTTTCAGTGGGACAAAAATCGACTTTGACTAATCCCTTTTCTACATTGTCCTTTAAGAAATGATGACGAATGTGAATATGCTTGACCCTAGAGTGATGATTTGGATCCTTGGAAATGCATATTGCACTAGTATTATCGCAGAATATAGGAACACACTTAAATTTGATGCCAAAGTCGCGTACCTGTTGTTTGATCCATAATACCTGGGAACAACACGCAACCGCTGCTACATATTCGGCCTCTGCTGTTGAAAGAGAAACAATGTTTTGTTTCTTTGAGCTCCAAGAGACTAAGCTTGTTCCTAGGAACTGGGCAATTCCAGAAGTGCTTTTTCTATTTACCAAGTCTCCAGCATAGTCAACATCAGAGTAGCTAACTAGATCAAAGATGTCACTTCGAGGATAGAATAAACAAAGATCATCACTTCCTTTCAAATACCTAAGGATTCTTTTGACTACTGTCAAGTGGGATTCCGTAGGATTTGATTGGAATCTTGCACATAAACCAAGACTAAAGGAAATATCATATCTACTTGCAGTTAAGTAAAGTAAGGATGCAATCATACCTCTATAAAGTTTCTGATCTATGGACTTACCACTTGGATCCTCATCTAACCTTGTTCCTGTTCCTATTGGAGTATGGTTGGTTTTGCTTGATCCAGCCCATATTTTTTCAGTAACTCCTTCACATATTTTTGCTGATGGATCATTGTTCCTCTTTTAGTTTGCTTGATTTGCAAGCTGAGAAAGAAGTTTAATTCTCCAATCATGCTCATTTCAAATTCACTACTCATTAAATCAGCAAATTCCTTGCAAAGAGATTCGTTAGTGGTGTTATATCATCTACATAAATCTGAACTACTAGACAGTCTATTCCTTTAGATCTAAGGAACAGGGTCCTATCAACTTTACCTCTAACAAACTCATGTGAAAGTAAGAATTTTGAGAGTCTTTCATACCAGGATCTAGGAGCTTGCTTCAGCCCATAAAGAGCTTTATCTAGCTTATAGACATGGTTTGGAAGCTTAGGGTTTTTGAATCCAGGAGGTTATTCCACATAGACGTCTTCCACTAAATACCCATTTAAAAAGGCACATTTGACGTCCATTTGGTACACCCTAAACCCCTTGAACGCAACAATGGCAAAGGTTTCATCGAAATCAATACCTTCTTGTTGATTGTACCCTTGAGCTACGAGTCTGGATTTGTTCCTTATGACTGTTCCATGCTCATCCAGCTTGTTCCTGAAGACCCATTTCAGCCCAATCACCTTTTGGTTCTTAGGCTTGGTCTCAAGATGCCAGACCTTCACTAGGGGAAAAAAGGAAGGGCTGCGCTTTTCCTAAAAGCGCAGCCCTACTAGTGAAGGGATGCGCTTTTCTACAAGCGCAGCCCTACTAAGTGAAGGGAGGCGCTTTTCTTCAAAGGCGCAACCCTTCAGTTATGTAGGGTTGCGCTTTTGAAGAAAAGCGCAACCCTTCTTAAAAAAATTTGAGCAAATTTACTCTTTGAATATCTAACTTAACCAATAATGGTGCTTGCTTATGGTCTTAAGGTGTTAAATCAATTCATCAATACATGCGTAGTCTATTCTTTTTGAGGATGACAAAGGGGGAAAGGATTTAAGGAACAAACTGTACATACACTTAATCTGAAAAATAAAAAAGAATTAAAGTTTAGGATAAGGTAAGTGAAAAATCAAAATTCAGTTACTTACATAATTGTGTTTTATTTTTCATTTTCTAAGGTAAATGAAAAATCAAAAATAGGTTAAGGTAAATGAAAAATCAAAATTAGTTACTTACATAATTGTGTTTTATTTTTCATTTTCTTCTTTATTATTTTATCATTTTCATTCACTTATATTATTTGTTATTGCCTTAGTTTGTACCTTTGTTGTCATCATCAAAAAGGGGGAAATTGTTGAACCCTAGTTTTAATGATGACAAAGAAACAAAGATGCAAACTAAGTAGTGAACTAATGAGTTATTTAAGTGTATGATGTTTAAGGTATCAATGAAAGGAACTGGGAGAATACGAAGTCAAGGAAGAAGTCAAGAGAGGATTTCAAAGGCTAAGTAAAGAAGTTTCTATAAGTTGATACTGGAGCAAGCATTGGATCAAGAAGAATAAAAGCTAGGCGTTTTATTTTCTAGTTCCATGTAAAGGAACAAAGTTAAGGAACATGGCAGTTTTATTTGAGAATGAGAGTTTGTTCCTTTCTAAGGAACAAACTAAGTGGCACTAAACGAATCTGTTAAAGGAACTTGGTTTATAAAAGGAACTAGACTTAGGCGTGCAAAAGTATAACGGTACAATTATGCAATTGAGTAAGTCATGCCTAAATTATAGGAAATTAGTTTTATCTAATTTCAAATCAGTTTAAATGATAAAATCAGTTTTAAAAAGAAAATCTGTTTAAAAAGAAGATTTTGTTTTTCGGAAAATATATTGAAAATAATTATCCGGTTTTATAAAGAATTTGTTTAAAAGATATTATTTTCTTAAAGATTAAAAATTCAGTTTTAATGATAAAAGTTGTTTTTATAATAACTGATTTTCGGATAAAGCTCAAGGAACTCCTATACTTAGGAGTTGTGGCTAAAATATATCCACGTTCATATTGAGATCATGGGATCATGGGACATGATGAGAAACGTGTTCCTTAGGGGAAGGAACATCATGGGTTAATGGACTTAACATGTAATCGAGTTTTACTCCCACGTTCTTTGTGATTATCACTATAAATATTGAAGTCTAAATGAGTTCCAAATGTGTCTGACTAAGTAATTAAGTGAGTTTAACTAATTAAGTGTCAGTGCCTTCATTCTCTCATAATAGCCATTTGTTCTTTGCTTTCTTACTCTAATTCCACTAAGCTTATTTCGATCAATTGTATTTTGGTTTTTGGGGTAAGGGAACTTTGAGTGAAGTTCTGTAAGAGAGAGGCTTTGAGTGAAGCTTGTATGAGTGAGAAAACTTCGAGTGAAGTTGAGAGGAACTACTGTTAAGGGAACAGTGGCTCAGGAACTTGAGTTTAGGAACTCAAGGTGTGGCTCGAGTTAGAATTAGGTTGTAACAAAGTTGTTTGGCCTAATTAGTGAAAGAGTTGAGTTTAAAATCCCTAGTGGTCGAGGTTGTTTCTTCTTGTTGGGCCCAAGAAGTTTTTCCTCGTAAAAATCCCTTGTGTTCCTCTAGCTTGTTTATTCGTTTAAGTTTTAATTTCCGCAAAAAGTTACGTTTATTTCTACACCTACAATTCACCCCCCTCTTGTAGTGTTCCTAGGGAAATAACAATTGGTATCAGAGCCAGAACTCACGTAAGATAGGAAACCCTATTGAGAAAAAGATCCAAGGAACAATGAATACCACCGAGAAACTTGAAGAAGGTTATTCCACTCAAAGGCCTCCTATGTTCAATGGGAAGTACTACAACTATGGGAAGAACCGCATGGAGATATTCATCAAAGCTGAAAACTATCAGGTATGGAGAGTCATTGAAGTTGGTGATTTCAAAGTCACAACTACAAATGAAAAAATGAGGTAACTCTAAAACCCCTCTCTGATTATGGAAATCTGATTTTGAAAAAATGGAATAAATGAATGGCTATTAAACGTTGCATTGTGGACTTGGACCCCATGAACATAATAGGATCATGGGATGCAAATCCGCAAAGCAAATATGGGATTTACTAGAAGTAACCCTGAAGGAACAATGAGTAAAGATCGAAAATTGATTTACTTATGAATCAATATGAACTGTTCTGCATGAAATCTAAAGAAAGCATCCGAGACATGTTTACTCGTTTTACTAACATTATTAATGAGTTGGCTTCTCTTGGAAAGTTTATTTCATCTGAGGAACAGGTTCGAAAGGTTCTTAGGAGTCTTCCTAAGGACAGATGGATGGCTAAAGTCACTGCTCTTCAAGAAACAAAAGACTTCACTAAGTTCAACTTAGAACAGCTGGCAGGGTCACTTATGACTCATGAGCTTCACCTTGATACTGAATATGGTGAAAGCTCCAAATCAAAATCAATTGCTCTCAAAGCAGATGATGAAGATGATTCGGATTCAGAAGAAGAAGAAGCAGCCCTCATGGTTCGAAAATTTCGAAAGATGTACAGGAACATGAAGAATGGAAACTTCAAAGGTAAAACTAAGAAATTTTCTAACAAAGCTGCTTGTCATAAATGTGGTAGTACAGATCACTTCATCAAGGAATGTCCTCTTTGGGAAAATGACAAAACCAAAGAAAGGAACAAGGAACGCTTTGCTGAAAGGAACAAAGAATCAAAGCACCTTTCTCTAAGGCAAATGTGCGCAAAGCTATGATAGCTGCTTGGGGAGATTCAGAGACGGAAGAAGAAGAGGAACAACCAACTGAAGAAACAGCAAACCTTTGCCTCATGGCAAACACTGACGAAAAAAAGATGAAGAAAAAGTTGAGGTAAGTCAACATGGTCTTGAGTCAGACTAGATGGTAAAACTAGGCTGAAATATATGATCTTCTTTATGATGCAATTCTTGAATGTAGAGATGAACGTGAAAACGAAAACAAACGGAACAAGCCATAAAGGTTTGCAAGGAACACATAAAATGGCTTAAGAAAATGAGAACAGATGTTGAAACAAGATTCTTTGATTTATTTGATAAAAACTTAAAAATCAAAGAATTTATGAAAGTTTAAAAATGAAAATTATCTAATTAATTTAGAGATTTCACACTTGAAGGAATTTGTCCCTGTTCTGAGTTCCTTTGATATAAGATCAACCCCTTTGAAAGGATACAGATCTGAGATTGAAAAATTGAATAAAGAGAAAAATATTTTAAAGGAACAGATCTGTAATCTTAAAAAGGAACTGGTTGTCGCAAGGAACAGAGGCAAAATCATGAAAGTTCCTAAGTGGATTGAGAAACCACAGACCAAGAGGAAGGAAGGTCTTGGTTTTGAAAACTACAAGAAAAGGAACAAGACAAAGAAATATGTTGATCTACCTAGTGATAAGTTTTATATGTATTGTGGCAAGGTAGGTCATTACATAAATCAATGTCAACTAAAATCTGAGATGATTGGGAAAAATGTGACAATAAGTAAGAAAAAATGGGTTGTCAAAACAAATCCTAGTCAAGAACAGGAACCCACGAAAGATGGGGTTCCTACAACTAACACTTAGTTGATTTTTGCAGGTTGGAGTGAGGGGGAACAACACATGGTATCTCGATAGTGGTTGTTCCAAGCACATGACATGAGACAAAACGAAGTTTCTCTCACTCACAACCTATGAAGGTGGAAGTGTAACATTTGGTGATAATAAGAAAGGTAACATAGTTGTCATGGGTAAGGTGGTAAGTCACCATACACTCCATTGAAAATGTATTTTTAGTTGAAGGTCTAAAACATAATCTATTAAGCATTTCTCAATTCTGTGACAAAGGAAATACTGTAAAATTTGATAAAGAAAAATGCTTGTCATCAACATTAAAACTAAGAAGGTTATCTTGGAAGGAACAAGGAAAGGGAACACATACATTGTGGATCTAGACCTTGTTCCTCAAATCAATTTAACTTGTCTTAGTGTTATTGAAGATGATTCACTTCTTGGCACAAGCGTCTAGGACATGCTAGCTTTTCATTACTTGAGAAACTTAGATCAAAAGATCTTGTTTTAGGATTACCATCCATAAAATTTCATATTGATCAAGTTTGTGATGCATGTGCACGAGGTAACCAAGTAAGATCCTCTTTCAAATCTAAAACGATTGTAAGTACCACTAAACCATTAGAATTAATTCATATGGACTTATGTGGACCCATGAGAATTCAAAGCAGAAGTGGAAAGAGGTATGTACTTGTGATTGTAGATGACTACTCTAGGTATACTTGGGTTATTTTTCTCACTAGTAAAGATGAAACTTATGATGAGTTCCTTGTCTTTGCTAAAAGAGTTCAAAACTTAAGTGGTCATAAAATAATGCACATTAGATCAGATCATGGCAAAGAATTCGAAAATTATAAATTTGATGACTTAAGCAGAGATAATGGCCTAGATCATAATTTTTCTGCCCCTAGAACACCACAACAAAATGGTGTTGTAGAAAGGAAAAATAGAACTTTGGAGGAAATGTCTAGAACCATGTTAATTGCTAGTGAACTTCCAAGGAACTTTTGGGCTGAAGCTGTTAATACTGCTTGTCACATAATTAATCGTGCCATGATGAGACCTATCATTAATAAAACTCCTTATGAACTTTATTTTGGAAAGAAACCAAATATCACCTATTTTAGAACATTTGGCGCAAATGTTATGTGCATAATAATGGAAAAGATAATCTTGGAAAATTTGATGCAAGGAGTGATGAAGCAAATTTTTAGGATACTCTACATAGTAAAGCTTATAGAGTATATAACAAAAGAACTATGTGTGTTGAAGAAAGCATTCAGTAATCTTTGATGAATCTGACAAATAATCCAAGCATACAGGTTGATGACTATGAGATAGGGTTAGCAACCAAGTAAAGAAGCAGATTCACAAGAAGAAGAAGAAGAGTGAAAGAGGAAAGGAACGAGGAATTTGAAAATAATAATCAATGATGTTCCTGTTCCTCAAGGAGGAGAAGATGTCCTGTTCCTCAAATGAAGGAACTGAGTCCACCGAGGCTAACAGAGGAACAACTGAGCAGAGTTCCTCATCTACTCAAGGAACTCATGAGGAACAACATGTTCCTATAAGAGAGTTTCAACCAAAACCTTGGAGAACAAAAGTCACATCCATGAACTCATAATCAGTGACATATCCAAAGGTACGCAAACTAGATCTCAGTTAATGCGTTCCTATCAATGATGGAACCAAGAAATCATGAAGAAGCCTTAACTGACTCTGATTGGATTACTGCAATGCAAGCTGAATTAAATGAGTTTGAAAGAAACAAGGTATGGCATCTAGTTCCCTCATCTAAACAACAAAAAGTAATTGGCTTAAAATGGGTGTTTAGAAACAAACTAGATGAATATGGAACCATTGTAAGAAACAAAGCTAGACTTGTAGTAAAAGGTTATAATCAACAAGAAGGAATAGATTATGAAGAAACCTTTGCTCCTGTAGCTAGATTAGAAGCCATTAGAATTTTAATTGCATTTGCTGCTTACATGGGATTTAAATATATCAAATGGATGTTAAGTGTGCATTTTTAAATGGCTATCTAAAGAAGATGTATATGTTGAACAACCCCCTGGTTTGAAAATAAAATCTCCCAAATCATGTCTACAAGCTTGATAAAGCTCTTTATGGGTTAAAACAAGCACCTAGATCATGGTATGAGAGATTATCAAAGTTCCTTTTAGAAAACAATTTTAAAAGAGGAAAGGTTGATAAAACCTTGTTCCTAAAATCTAAAGGAACTGAATTTTGCTTGTTCAAATATATGTTGATGACATCATATTCGGAGCTACTAATGAAACATTGTGCAAAGAATTCTCAAGTCTCATGAGAATGAATTTGAAATGAGTATGATGGGTGAGTTAAATTTCTTTCTTGGACTACAAATCAAACAAACTGAAAAGGAATAATTGTTCACCAACAAAAATACATAAAGGAACTATTAAAGAAATATGGCCTCGAAAATTCAAAGATAAATCACACTCCTATGGGAACTTCAACTAGATTAGATGAAGACTCCATAGGAACAAGTGTTGATCAAACAAAAATAGAGGAATGATTGGTTCACTTTTGTATCTAACTGCTAGTCGTCCAGACATAGCTTTCAGTGTTGGTTTGTGTGCTAGATTTCAAGCAAATCCAAAGGAGTCTCACCTACTGCTGTAAGAGAATTCTTAGATATCTTAAAGGAACAGATGATCTTGGACTCTACTATCCAAGAAGTGATACATTCGAACTAAAAGGATATGCAGATGCAGATTATGCTGGAGATCTTGTAAATAGGAAAAGCACCTCAGGTATGGCACAATTCCTTAGTCATAGTTTAGTTTCTTGGAGTACCAAGAAACAAAACACAGTTGCTTTATCCACTGCTGAAGCAGAATATGTAGCAGCTGCTGCATGTTGCTCTCAAATGCTTTGGATAAAACAACAACTTAGTGACTATGGAATAAACTTTGATTGTGTTCCTATTTATTGTGACATACAATGCTATAGTATTTCTAAAGATCCAGTGCATCATTCTAGAGTAAAGCATATACATATCAGACATCACTTTTTAAGAGAAAATGTTGAAAAAGGTTTGATTAAACTTGAGTTTTGTCAAACTGAATCAGATTGCTGATATTTAACTAAGCCTTTGCAAAGGATAGATATGAAAAATTAAGGCTTGAGTTAGGTTAATAAAAATTAAGTGATTGTTCCTATGTCATTCCCCCATGTTTGAATCAATTTGAGTGACTTTGTGTGCTAAAAATAATTGTGTTTAATTGCCTAAGACCATTGCAAATTGGAATGTTACAAACATAAACATGAATTAAAGAATTAAACAACTCACAAATGTCACATAATACTCCCCTTACTGTTCCTAAGGTAAGAAACATGCATGATATGAAGGACATTGATATGTAGCATTAGTTGTTCCTATAGCACAAGTTCCTTAGCATTTATTTTCTTTCAAAAATTAAAACTCATAAAAATCCGAAAAAATCCGAAAATAAAGGAATCAGATTTAATTAAATCTTGATTCTTATTATCATCTTTTCGTTTTCTTTTTTATTTTTATTTGCTTTATTTTTTTCCCGCGTGTCATAAACACTATTACATGCAAAACTCCCTTTAATTCACATTATGAAACCGTGTTCCTCCAACCTCTTCATCTTCACCATCGCCGAAAACTATCACACCTCTTGATACTCCATAAAAACCTCAAATCTTCTCAAATCATGGCAAAAACTCAGAAACTCTCCTTTTCCAACATCAAAAACTACCAACACTTCAAAAATGGAAAATCTCTTCTCCAACAAAACCCTTGAAACGACAAATTCAAGAAACCCCATAGAAGAACAACAATTAGAATCTCCAAGAAGGAGCATGCGTGAAGAAAATTAATTGGGGAATATGACGAAGAAGAAACCCCGGAACAAACACAAGGGGAAGAAGAAGAAATCACTCCTGTTCCTTCCAAAGGAACTGTTTCTTCATCTTCCAAGAAACGGGTCTAGGTATGTATTGGGTTTTTGTGTAGATTTAGAATGGGCCAAGAAAGTCGAATTTCATGAATTAACTTCCATTCTAAAGGAACAGGCATGGAATTCTTGTTTGAATTCGCCTTTAACAAGCCTTGTTCCTTTAGCTATGGATGAATTTTGTGCAAATTTTACTAATACTAATGGTCTTGCACAACTGAGGTTAGAGGAAAGAAAATTAAGTTTAATCAAGCCACATTGGGCAAAGTTTGGGAAGTTCCTTGCAAAGGAACTGATTTGTACTTTAAACGGAAAGGAACTGTCTTTTTCCGAATTTTCCTCAGACAAAATTTAGAATATTTTGGAGGAACTGCTGGTCAAAACAAACTAAACCATAACCTACTCTCTCCTTCACAAAGTACTATTCAACTTGGTATGGAGAGCACTCATTCCTCGACTGAAAAGAGGAATGAAGTGGGTCTCTTAGATATGTGTTATATGTTTTGCTTAGACCACCACATTCAAATCAACTTCCCTTCTCTCTTTATCAACATCTTACTCACTGTATTGAAATAATTGTGTATTGGGTATGGTGCTTTGATAACTTCTTTACTTCATCACTTTGAAGTAAGACTCACTGGTTGGACTCATTAGGAGTAAAACAAGGGAACATTTGAATGAGAAGACTCTAAATGGACTTGGTCTTCTGTCCAAGAAGGAGATCATTCAAGGAGAAAGCTCCAAGTTCCTCAGTAAAAGAAAATTGCCTAAGATTGACATAGAGGAAGAAGATAATGATGTTATCTTGGAGGAACCTGTTCCTAAGCCGGAGGAACCAAAACCAAAGAGGCGCAAACACATTGCCTACCAAGCCTAATTTCTGTTCCTCAGAGGTGAGGAAGAGCAATCGTTAAAGATTGCTCCTACTGTTTCTGTTCCTTCCAACAAGGACTTCCTTTAGTCCTTTCGGAATGCTGAGGAACAGGAACCCTCACTCTCAAGGAACCACACTCCACCACCATCCCTAAACTCTCTGTTCCTTCACAAAACTGACCTCCATTTCCTCCTCATCCTTCTTTTCCTTCCAGCTTTGAGTAGAGATGAAATAAAAGGACCTAACCTTTTGCTTCCACCTCACAACTCTTCCACCAACACCACCATTTCTCCCTCATTTACAACCCTTTCTTCTGTTCCATTCCGGAACAGATGAGCCTTCCATTCAACCCCTCCAGTTCCTTCACAAAATCCCCTTCTGCCTCAGGTTCCAAGGGTAAGGAACAAGAATCTCCGGATGACTATAGCTGGGTAAATGATGTTTGTCTTCCTGCTCAACACATGATCAAATTTTATAATCACCTTCACTGGACTTTGGATGCTAAAACTGATAAAATGATGAGTCTTATGAAGATCCTAAGTGATACGGTGATTGCGCAACAAAATAAGATGGACTCTATGGCCCTCACTTTGGAGGAGTTGAAGAAACAAGTTGGACTCAACCATGGGGTGGTGATGAAGAAGCTAGAGGATGTGGTTGAAGAAGAGGTTGTAGAGGAACACCATTCTCCTACCCTTTCTTAGTTTTTTTTGTTGTTGTTCTTGTTTCCTTTTCAAGGAACATGACTTTTGTTTAAACATTTTTCTTTTCTTCTTTGTTTGTTGTTATGGAACAAGTGATATACATACACAATGACTTTTGCTATTATGTCTGAGTTTCGAATGTTTATGCATAATTTCTTCCTTGGAATGGCTAGTATTATGTGATTGATGTTTGAGCAAGTTTACTCTTTGAACATCTAACTTAACCAATAATGGTGCTTTCTTATGGTCTTAAGGTGTTAAATCAATTCATCAATACATGCAGAGTCTATTCTTTTTGAGGATGACAAAGGGGGAAAGGATTTAAGGAACAAACTGTACATACACTTAATCTGAAAAATAAAAAAAAATTAAAGTTTAGGATAAGGTAAATGAAAAATCAAAATTCAGTTACTTACATAATTGTGTTTTATTTTTCATTTTCTAAGGTAAATGAAAAATCAAAAATAGGTTAAGGTAAATGAAAAATCAAAATTTAGTTACTTACATAATTGTGTTTTATTTTTCATTTTCTTCTTTATTATTTTATCATTTTCATTCACTTATATCATTTGTTATTGCCTTAGTTTGTACCTTTGTTGTCATCATCAAAAAGGGGGAAATTGTTGAACCCTAGTTTTGATGATGACAAAGAAACAAAGATGCAAACTAAGTAGTGAACTAATGAGTTATTTAAGTGTATGATGTTTAAGGTATCAATGAAAGGAACTGGGAGAATACGAAGTCAAGGAAGAAGTCAAGAGAGGATTTCAAAGGCTAAGTAAAGAAGTTTCTATAAGTTGATACTGGAGCAAGCATTCGATCAAGAAGAATAAAAGCTAGGCGTTTTATTTTCTAGTTCTAGTGTAAAGGAACAAAGTAAGGAACAATGGCAGTTTTATTTGAGAATGAGAGTTTGTTCCTTTCTAAGGAACAAACTAAGTGGCACTAAACGAATCTGTTAAAGGAACTTGGTTTATAAAAGGAACTAGACTTAGGCGTGCAAAAGTATAACGGTACAATTATGCAATTGAGTAAGTCATGCCTAAATTATAGGAAATTAGTTTTATCTAATTTCAAATCAGTTTAAATGATAAAATCAGTTTTAAAAAGAAAATCTGTTTAAAAAGAAGATTTTGTTTTTCGGAAAATATATTGAAAATAATTATCCGGTTTTATAAAGAATTTGTTTAAAAGATATTATTTTCTTAAAGATTAAAAATTCAGTTTTAATGATAAAGTTGTTTTTATAACTAACTGATTTTCGGATAAAGCTCAAGGAACTCCTAGTACTTAGGAGTTGTGGCTAAAATATATCCACGTTCATATTGAGATCACGGGATCATGGGACATGATGAGAAACGTGTTCCTTAGGGGAAGGAACATCATGGGTTAATGGACTTAACATGTAATCGAGTTTTACTCCCACGTTCTTTGTGATTATCACTATAAATATTGAAGTCTAAATGAGTTCCAAAATGTGTCTGACTAAGTAATTAAGTGAGTTTAACTAATTAAGTGTCAGTGCCTTCATTCTCTCATAATAGCCATTTGTCCTTTGCTTTCTTACTTTAATTCCACTAAGCTTATTTCGATCAATTGTATTTTGGTTTTTGGGGTAAGGGAACTTTGAGTGAAGTTCTGTAAGAGAGAGGCTTTGGCTGAAGCTTGTATGAGTGAGAAAACTTCGAGTGAAGTTGAGAGGAACTACTGTTAAGGGAATAGTGGCTCAGGAA
Source organism: Beta vulgaris subsp. vulgaris (assembly GCF_026745355.1). NCBI lineage: Eukaryota > Viridiplantae > Streptophyta > Magnoliopsida > Caryophyllales > Amaranthaceae > Beta > Beta vulgaris. Next base: position 38,433,899 of record NC_079206.1, on the reverse strand, counting down.
CTTGAGTTTAGGAACTCAAGGTGTGGCTCGAGTTAGAATTAGGTTGTAACAAAATTGTTTGGTCTAATCAGTGAAAGAGTTGAGTTTAAAATCCCTAGTGGTCGAGGTTGTTTCTTCTTGTTGGGCCCAAGAAGTTTTTTCCTCGTAAAAATCCCTTGTGTTCCTCTAGCTTGTTTATTCGTTTAAGTTTTAATTTCCGCAAAAAGTTACTTTTATTTCTACACCTACAATTCACCCCCCTCTTGTAGTGTTCCTAGGGAAATAACACATTACTTGTGAAGGGCTGCGCTACACAAGCGCAACCCTTCATAAAAAGTGAATGGCTGCTATTGAAAGGTCTGCTGTCAAAAAGCGCAGCCCTACAGGCCTTTTTCAGCGTAGCCCTTCTTCATTTTTCCACGAGTGCTTGCTTCGCTGGAACTCATTTAGTGCCTCTTGCATGACATTTATCCAGTCAGACTCTAGTAGGGCATCATTGTGATCTCGAGGTTCTATCATGGACAGAAAGGCTTGGAATGCACAAAAGTTTTTAAGTTGGGATCTTGTCTAGGTTCCTTTCTCGATGTAACTTATGATCAAGTCCAAAGGATGGGATTTCTGGTGTTTCCAGGGTCTTCGTTCAAATCTCCTTGTTTCTGCTCCTTCAGCTTGAGGTTCTTCTGTTGCTTCATTTTCAGGAGAAATTTCTTCTGCATGTGTTCTTTCATCTACCTGTTCCTCCTGAGGAACAGGATCAGGAACAATGATCTCATTTTCAGGAATATGCTTCTTGTCATTACCTGCAGGTGTTAGTTCCTCATCAAAGTTGACTGATTCTTTAGGACGAGCCAGTCCAATTTCAAAATCATTTTCATAACATGGTTCCTGCATAGAGTTAGTTTCATCAAAAATAATATGGACACTTTCCTCAACACACATTGTTCTTTTGTTGTAGACTCTATATGCTTTAGTATTTAAAGCATATCATATAAAAACTGCCTCACTACTTCTAGCATCAAATTTTTCTAAATTGTCTTTACCATTGTTGTGTACAAAACATCTACATCCAAAGACTCTAATGTATGAGATGTTGGGTTTTCTTCCTTTGAGAATTTCGTATGGAGTCTTCAAGGTAATAGGTCTTAGCATGATCCTATTAATGATATAGCACGCCGTGTTTACTGCCTCAGCCCAAAAATTCTTTGGAAGATTGCTGGCTATTAGCATTGTCCTTGCCATTTCCTCCAGAGTACAATTCTTCCTCTCCACCATGCCATTTTGTTGTGGGGTCCTAGGAGATGAGAAGTTGTGGTCTAGTCCTTCATTGCTGCAAAGTTTACAAATTCATCAAAAGTTTCATCAAACTTGGACTTCTCAAACTCCTTACCATGATCAAAACACAAATGTTTAATTTTAAAACTACTTACTCTTTGTATTCTTTTAGCAAAGTTTACAAATTCATCAAAAGTTTCATGTTTGCTATGAAGAAAAATAACCCAAGTGTATCTTGAGAAATCATCAACCATAACAAGTACATATCTCTTACCAGATCTGCTTTGGATACGAACAGGGCCACATAAGTCCAAGTGAATCAATTCAAGAGGACCTTGTGTGCTTACCATCTTCTTTGGGTTGAACGAGGATCTAACTTGTTTTCCTTTTGCACATGGTCCACAAACTTCATGGTTAGAGACTTTGATTGTTGGAAGACCAACAACTAAGTCCTTACCACTTAGCTTGTGGAGTAAGGTCATCCTTGCATGACCATATCTTTTATGCCATAGGAGTGGTTCATTGTCGATAGCACTTAAACAAGTCAGATTGTTCCTAGGAACCAGGTTTAGATCAACAACATAAGTGTTTCCCTTCCTAGTTCCTTCCAGAATCTTGGTACCTGTTCTTGTATTACTTACTACACATCTCTCATCAGTAAACTTCACATTGTTCCCACTACAAAAAAAATTGGCTATAGAGGCACATCATTTGGCCGACTTGCCTCTAAAACCCCCTTTTACCATCACATAAACATGGTTGCCTCTAATTATATGGTTTTTAGTGTCAAGTATATTCTGGTGCCTCTAAAGATACATTTTAGCATCAGACAAATGTTGGTTGCCTCTAAAACCATGTTTTAGCATCACATGAATATTGGTTGTCTCTAAATCCATATTTTTAGCATCACATGAATTTAATTGTCTCTAAAGCCATTTTTTTTAGCATCACTGTAGTTAGTTGTCTCTAAAGCCATGTATTTAGCGTCACATGACTTTAGTGGTCTCTAAAGCTATTTTTTTCAGCATCAACTGTAGTTAGCTGTCTCTAAAGCCATGTATTTAGCGTCTCATGAATTTAGTTGTCTCTAAAGCCATTTTTTCAGCATCAACTGTAGTTAGTTGTCTCTAAAGCCATGTATTTAGCGTCACATGAATTTAGTTGTCTCTAAAGCCAATTTTTCAGCATCAACTGTAGTTAGTTGTCTATAAAGCCATATATTTAACGTCACATGAATTTAGTTGTCTCGATAGCCATTTTTTTCAGCATCACATAGATTATTGTTGCATCTAAAGATATTTTTTAGTGTAAATTGAATTGTCGTTAGTGGTGTCAAAAACAGATCTGACTGCTAGGTCAACCTGATATTGACCTGATTTGAACCTGGCTCGACCTATGAGGGTCAGTCTCTAGACATGATCGAAACCTAACCTGAGATTACCCAAACCTGACCGTAGTGGTGTCAGAAACAGATCTGACCGCTGGGTCAACCTGATTCTGACATGACTTGAACTTGGTTCGACCTGTGAGGGTCAGTCCTCAAACCTGACCTATTTTCATTTTCTTTATGAGGATCCACCCCTTGCGTATTTATTTTGGTTATTTGGATCAAAAGCAATATAATATTTGGTTTAGGTTTTCAGCATTCATGACTAGTTAGTGTATGTTTCTTTTATAAAAAAGGTATGAGAAAAAATATCTCAATTATAACTACTTTTCAAAAAATCATAACTAAAAAATTAATAATATAATTATCGAGCTCCTCATGAGTTAATCAAGTTGAGTTGGGTCTTGCTTGACTTCACTCGTTCTACATTTAACTCAAGTGAACTTGAGCTGAACTTTGAATAATTTAACTGAGTCGAACATGAGCTACTTGTGAGCATCTAAACTCGATTAGCCCGTAATTCAAGTCCGATATGTCTACACTACTAGAAAAAGAGTGTTTTCTCAACGCTTTTCTTCAATATTCTGGAAGGAAAAAAGTGTTGAGAAATTGATTCTCAACGCAATGTAAAAGCGTCGAGATTTCACGCGTGGAGAATTCTCGACGCTTTCTTGCGTTGATATTCTCAACGCAAAGCCGCATCTAGTTATGACTTGTGACACTGTTTTGTGTTGAGTTTCTCGACGCTTTTATGCGTCTCGAAATGTGCTCTAAACACATTCCAGCGTCAAGATTATTTTACCTCCACAAATAAATTTTTGGGGCCAAAAGAGCTCTCAACACGAAAAAGTGTCGAGATTTTAACCTAGAAAATACATCTACAAACAGTAGAATGCATGAGTTTATAATCAATAATAATTACTATTTAATTGGATATGGATCAAATATAATATATTATAATTAAGCGATTCAATAAAAAATATTTAGGTAGAAATGACTAGTATATAATAATATTAATGATTAAATACACTAAAATATTATGTTTCATCACAAATAAAATAAGTCAATTAGATAATGTCTACTATCGACTTCCTTAAACCTTACAAAAAAAACCATAACAAAAGAAATATATCTTTTACAAGGCCTTTTCAAATCATTAATAGCTTTACGAGTTGTATTAATTTGATGGATCCTTGGCTTCTTTTCCTTCACCATCATCTTGAACCTTGAAAAAAAAAAACAGAATAATGACATAAGTAATCTTTCCTAATTGGTTGGTGGAACTCATTAAACTGTATTAAAGTATGTTCTTTGCAACAGTTAAAAGATGTTCTCTGCTGTCCAAAGAAAAAATGACTCCATTAAAGTAGTTAATAACTGCTGCATAATATGCTCTCTGCAACAGTTAAAAGATGTTCTCTGCTGTCCAACAACACTATTATGAAGATAGCAAAAGCACACTTAAATACATTAACTGATCTTATAGTCATGAAAACACAACCAAAGAGCGGAGGAGAACACCCACAAGGATTGCATCAGCAAGGACTCAAAACTTCAACATAGATTATCTCCATGCTCGTACTTTCAGTTATCTTCTCAGAAATTTTTTGCTCTAAAATCCCGATGAACCAGCCTAAGGTCCATTCTTATGGCTCACTTAGGCCTGTTGAATCAGCAAGAATATCAGAGCAAGCAACAAGAACTCAAGAGCATGAAGAAGAAAATAAGGAGTCAACAATGCCCAACACTAATAATTATGCACTGTTAAATCAACAGAACTGCTGCCAATATCTTGTATATAAGTGAGTATTCAGGAAAAAGCAACTGGATGATGATCATCGCTACCCACAATTAGCTTTGTTCAGCAGCAGCAATCAGCAACTTACTCTAGCCTAGACAACTCTTCTTTGACCTCGCATGCATACAAGCCAAAATTGTTCAAAACGACAGGAGTTCTCTATAATATGTGAATTCTGGGAGTATCATTCTGGTTGTGTGACCATCTTAGCCTAGAACAAAGAGTTAAGATGTTCCTTTCCAAAAGCATTCACTATTCCAATCAGACTTATTCACCATCATCACTAATTCCCCAAGAAAGCACTAATCTTAGCCTAGAAAAAGGAGTATAGTAATATCAAATGCTCAACTACAAACTAGTATAGTATATATCACTAAGGAACTCGTTGAGAGTCCAAAAGTTTTGTTCAAAAACTATACCAATTTCAGTGCTTCTTATCACAATTCTTGATTGAAAATGACCCTGCATAAGTAGAATCTACTCTGTTTAGGCTCAAAATTTTATGTGCAATTAGGAGTAACAAAATTACGAAGTAATATATATATCACAGTTTAGAATATGCTTTATATCCTTGGAGGTGTTTATAACCAATATCCATAATACTGGTTCTATTTGCAGCATTTCTTGATTGAACATGAACCCAGGATCACCATCCAAAAGTTTAATCAGTAAACACTACAGTGCCAAAGGAGAAATAGCTTAAAACACTCCATGATGGCATAATCCTACGGAACAGCAGGCATGGCCATGATCAGTAATGCTGGAAGTTGTGATAAGGGAAATATTTGCCTTACCAAGAGCCAGAAGACTATTTAAAAAGATAAATTTAGTTGCAAGAAGACACATATGACATAAAATAAATAAAAAATAAAAAAGTGATATTAGGAGCTACATATCAATATGCCTATTACAGTTACTGGAGAAGTTTGTTTACTATTATATTTGATTAGCCTTATTGAACTAGAATTATATGTTCATTAAATCAATTGAAAAATAAAGTGCTTGGATGTTAGATAAGGTAAGCTTTATTGAAGAATCTTTGATTCACTAGATGCCATATTTGTGTCATAAGTAACAGAAATCCAGAAGCGGAAGGGCCAAACTAATCAAGTCTATCAAGCAGTGAGTCATCAATTTCCCTAAAAGTAAGTGCTATTTTGGTTTAAAAAGATTATAAAGGAATACCAGGACAGGAGGAAGTCTTCACAAGTCACAATGTCCACCTAATTTTATAATCTTTCTTTCTTTTGATAAGTACTAAAGGATATAACAAAGAGACCAAGGGGAAGTACTTAAAAATGAGATTTAATTCCCTATAGTCTAACAACATTCAACCAACGGCCACAAAAACGAGATTCAATTCGTAGCTCCTCTCTGTATACCATGGCAACAATCAGTCAACCAGATCATTAGAAAAGTCTGCAACTTGATATATCTCCATAACACTTTTGGTCCCATTAACTCATATAGTTTCTCTCAGTAGAGTAACTGGAAAAATCGGCCCTCACAATCCCCACACCAGAAAAATTGGAAGGAGGAAACTGGCAGCGATCCAGCATTTTTTGGCAGGAAATAATCATATCAACCAAATTAACTCTGTAGATTACATGCTTTGAAGGCTTTTCTAGCATATGACCTTGTGCAAACAATGAAAAAGATCAAAGTAGGAGTTGAAGATGATACATAATCTATGTAATTTAATTTGACTATTGACAATGGATCGTAATTACAGCAAATTTTCGAAAGAAATTTAGAACCCAAAACAAAATTTTAACTCAAGAAACTCGAATCATTGAACGAAATCTAAAAATCCAAATAAATTCAATAGAATTCCCCAAACTTCTAAAAAAAATTCGAATTCCCCAGATCTGGAATATTAAACCCTAAATTCAAGCGAAAAGCCCCAAACCCCTGTAAAATCGAAGTAAAACGAAAACCTATAAATCGAATAAATTTGTACAACAAACAAACAGAAATTCAAACGAAAAGCCTGAAAATCGAGAATTCAAACCAATAAAATCCCCATAAAATAAACAACAAACAAATCGAACGAAATTACAAAATTAAAAAACTTACAGGAGGAACGACGTTCGTCGCTGCTTGGAGATGAGAGAGAAAAAAGGAGGTGAGTTGAGATAGAGATTGAGAGAGACAAGGAACAGAGAGGAGAGAGAGGGGAACCGGATGAGCTGAGAGTGGATGATGAGGGAAAGAAAGGAGTTCTAGAAAGTTAGTGAAAATAAGGCGCTTAAACTCTTTTCACCAAAAAATAACAACGCTTAAACTCCCGCTTGTTTTCACAAAAAAAAAAACTCCCGCTTGTTTTTTTTTTAAAACTTATTTAAATGACGGTCAAATATTATTAAAGGCCTCTAATAATTTCAGCTCTTATCTGATTAGATCAGGCAAAGAGAACGTATCCATAGTTTTTGACCCAGATATGTTCGATATATTGTTTCTAAGAAACTTTATGCAATCATTACTAAAGATATATATTTAGATAACTCATTCAAAATTTATGCAATCATCATTACCCGTACCCATAGGGTTCGATAGGGTATGGGTAGGGTCTAAGGTCCTTAATGAGTATAGTGTAATTTTTTTCCGAAATATAATAAACCTTCAATATACATCACAAAACATCATTTCTATATAGATTTTTTGCAAAACTACGATCGAAAAGTGAGAGTTAGATTGAGAATTGAGAAAGTAGAGCGGCAAATTTTGTTTCTACGAAAGTATATAGAAGATTAGAAGTTTAGAGTTTTTCATATATTAGTTTATATTAGAACTAAAAATGATATATTTTGAAATTAAATGGTAAATGTTACAATTGAAGGTGTATCTTTTCGAAATAAAGTTGTTAATATTTACGACAAAATCATTAATGAAAAACAAATTCCTCTTTGAACATCATATGTACACCTTTTAATTTGCTTTTCATAGTTTTACGATTTTCACATGATCTTCTTCCTATATATTGAAAATTTTTAAAAAATACTATATAATTTTTTAACTGAGTATGTGGGTAAGGTTTTGGTAGGGTCTGGGTATGAGAGGAGTGGACCCTTACCCTTACTCTACCCGATAGCTATTTGACCCATACCCTACCCATAGTCATAACTCATACCCATAGGGTAAAAAAATCAAGACCCATACCCTTAAATTACGGTAAGGTAGGGTAGGGTAGGGTTTGGACAGGGTCCAGGGTAAACAACCATCTCTAATAGAGAGCAAGCTGAATGACGTGGCTTTGTTTTCCGTAATTTCTTTTTCTTTTTCTTTTACTTCTTATTTCTCTTTTTCATTTTTTTTTTTTTTTTTATTCTTTTATTTCCCTTATTCCCTTTTAATAAGAATTTCTCACTCTTGTCTCATCTTTTAAAGCTTTCCTTTTGATTTCATGCTTTAGTTCATTTTTTCTTTGCTCTTTCAATTACTTGTCTTTTAATTCATGTTTTGCTTTTAGTTTCCTCAATTCATGTTAGATTTAGTTTCAATTTCATGCTCTAGCTTTCAATTTCCATTAATTGCTAGTTTAATCGTTCTTTTGCTTGTTCATCTCAATTTCTAGGTTAATCCTAGGATATTCTCTTTTGAATATGAATTTTAGCCATGAGTGAGTAGCTTCCTTTGCTAGAGGAAGTAAAAGAAGTCAAAGTATTGCAATGATTGCATGATGAGTACTTGATAAGAGTTAATTGATTGATTGTGACATTTGATTTCCAATATTCATAAGGATAGGAGTAATCAACCTAAAATTAGGTCTAAATTGGATTATGACTACTAGGTTTAGCAAGGGATTGTGAATCTAGAAGTCCATACTTGATTTATTTGAATTGAAACCTCTAAATCTACGACACTCATAGCGGGATACACCTCAATACCTCACATTTTCACTCGCTTTCTCTCACCTCACATACATATCAAAATACTCACCCTCACACCGACACTATTCTCTCTTTCAATCTCTTTCTCTCACCTCACCTTCACTCCTCTCTTCGTTGCCCTTCATCTCTCTCACTTCACCGTCTCCTTCATTGCAATTTCGGTAAGTTCTTTTTCTCCAATTTGGTGCATCTCAACTTTTTTTTTATCTTCGAATTTTCTGGATTAAGTTCGAAATTCGGGATCTTAAATTATGTGGGTTTGGGGCTTTGAATTTTGAGCGGTTTTGGGGTAAAATTCTGCTTCGAGTTAGTTCAAATTTTGGTGTTGACTACTTCGAATTTTCTGGATTATATTCAATTTACATTATGTTATATAGGATGTGGGTTCATATTTGAGTTTTATTTGGATAATCTGATCTGTTTACGATTCGCTATTAACAGTGGCGATCATCTGCAACTAACAAGTGGGTTGGTGTAAATTTTCTTATATGATATAAATTTTCCTGATCTAATATGAATTCTTCTTATTATACTTCGTTGGTTTTAAAGTTATAATTAGTCGAATCCGATGTGATTCAATTTGATTTTTTCTTATCTAAACTGAATATTATTACTCTGTCCGTCCCATAATTTTTAGTGCATTTGAGTTATTGACATACACAATGCAGAGATAATCTTCTATATATTGATCAATATATAAAAGTAAATAGAGTCATGTGGGTCTTGTTTAAATTGTCTTAATGAGTATAATATTAATATCCAATTGCAATAATTTTTACAAATATGTAATCACAGATATTTATGACATAAAATGTGCGTTCGAATTGTAGTAAAAAGTACCTTTAACATAAACGGTCCAAGTAAACAAAATACAAAGTATCTTAAATGGTTCATGTAAACTATACACCAATTAGCTTATTGACTTTTATCAATAAATTGATCTAATCCAATATTAGCATATATATACATTAGCCTTGTGCAATAACAAATTGTTTCAACTTTTTTATGTGTTTAGATGTATTCACATATATTACATCTAATCGAATAAGTTAATAACAACTCAACTAATCAACTTGTTTTGCTTTAGTAATAATATGTTTTTGTATTTGCAATAGAAAAAGCTTAATCAAGGTTCACTTGGATAGATCATTGTGATTTTCAATTACCTTGTCAGCTTACATTGATATATTATATAATCCAATATCAACTTATTTCAGTTATGTTAGATATTCGAATTTCAAAATAAATGTAATTGAAAACGATTAACTAATTATTAAGCGTTCTTATCTTGATTTAGGTTATCGTTTCATATTGATACAATATCTAATAACATGGTACTAGCTTTTAACTTCAATATTATTTTCGATATCATAATGGAGGCATGGAGCAATGTTATCTTCATCATCAGTTAGTCTTGTAAGAGACTGCATATTTTTAATTTAAAACTAGACATCGGTCCAGTCCCAATATTAAAAAGAGAACAAACCGTCTTTGTTAATACCATGACTAGTTTAATCTTAGTGACAAGTTTATCCCATTTGGTTTTCACATTCTTTAAGACTGCAGAGTTATCTATTATAAATTATTTGTCGTAGTTTGAGATTCGTTGTAATCCAATATCAATTTGGTTCACTCAAATATTATGTTTTAAAATCAACATGGATACAACTTAATCTTACTTTAAATTGAGTAAAGTTATTTCAATTTACTTAAGTCCCAAAAGATACCTTCATTGATATAATATATTAACTTATTTTCGTCGATTATATTTTTTCGAGTTTTCAGATTCATATAGCCTCAATGACTAGTATAGTTATAGTAAGCCTTATAGTTAAAGTAAGACATACATTAATCTAACCGGTTTTTTAAAAATGTCTAACTCGTCTTTCGAGGAAGTTTATAAGAATTTATAATGATATGGGACGTCCTTTTTAAACCAAACATGATATGATTTGCATACAACTAAAAGTTTGAATATCGACTTATATAAATTTGTCTTATTCCAAATTATTGAATATATTATATCAGTAATAAAATACACATTTATCGATGTCACTTTCATACACGTTTAAATGAAGTACAACTGTTTTTTTCGAGGCAATTGCGAAAGTGCCGACAACACTTATTTGTTGCAATATTTTTTGACCGAACCCGAAAAACACATGGCCAAGACCCGACATGGAGCTCATTTTTTCCCAAACAAATACAAGAATGTGATTAACAAACCCTCGACATTTTCATTTGACATGCTACCCGTGTTTTTTTTAAAAAAAAATCAAAAAAATAAAACAAAACCTAAACAAACCCTCGCCGTTTTCATTTGACATATTCATTCTCTCAACCCTAAACAAACTCACTCACTCGTCGCCTCCTCTCCGTCGTTGGCTCGTCGATCGTCTGTTCGTCGCTTCTTCTCAGTCGTCGGTCGTCGCATCTTCTCAGTCGTCGGTCGTCGCATCTTCTCAGTCATCGGCTTTTCACTTCCTCTTAGTGGTCGCCTCGTCGCCTCCTCTCAGTCGTCGCCGTTGGTCGTCGCGTCGTCGGAGTCTCAGAGATAATCAGAAAATGGTGAGTTACTGAGTTTGTGTAATTTCGTCAATGATTCCTTAATTTTCTTAGGATTTAGCCGTTTAGGCCTTTAGAATTAGGGTTAACTTTCTTTCTCTTTCCTCTAATCCTCTCTAATGGCAGTTTGAACTTTGAATAAATCGGCCGAGTTCTCCGAGCCTCAGTTTGTCCGATTTCGACAGGCAGTTCACAGAAAGAATCACAGTTGTTCAGGTAACTAGTGAAGTTTCTTTAATTTGCTTAACTATTGAAGATTTGAAATTGTTGGAATTTTGAATGTTGGGCTGAATTTTGATTGTTAGTTGTGAATTGTGATTGTTGTGAAGTATGATTCTTAGTTGGGTTGAAATTTTGATTTGTTAGTTGAGCTTAATTGGGTTAAACAATGGTGTTCTTAGACTAAAGCCCCGCAAGAGTTAAGATGTTCCTTTCCAAAAGCATTCACTATTCCAATCAGACTTATTCACCATCATCACTAATTCCCCAGGAAAGCACTAATCTTAGCCTAGAAAAAGGAGTATAGTAATATCAAATGCTCAAGTACAAACTAGTATAGTATATATCACTAAGGAACTCGTTGAGAGTCCAAAAGTTTTGTTCAAAAACTATACCAATTTCAGTGCTTCTTATCACAATTCTTGATTGAAAATGACCCTGCATAAGTAGAATCTACTCTGTTTAGGCTCAAAATTTTATGTGCAATTAGCAATAACAAAATTACCAAGTAATATATATATATATATATATATATATATATATATATATATATTATATATATATATATATATATATATATATATATATCACAGTTTAGAATATGCTTTATATCCTTGGAGGTGTTTATAACCAATATCCATAATACTGGTTCTATTTGCAGCATTTCTTGATTGAACATGAACCCAGGATCACCATCCAAAAGTTTAGTCAGTAAACACTACAGTGCCAAAGGAGAAATAGCTTAAAACACTCCATGATGGCATAATCCTACGGAACAGCAGGCATGGCCATGATCAGTAATGCTGGAAGTAGTGATAAGGGAAATATTTGCCTTACCAAGAGCCAGAAGACTATTTAAAAAGATAAATTTAGTTGCAAGGAAGACACATATGACATAAAATAAATGAAAAATAAAAAAGTGATATTAGGAACTACATATCAATATGCCTATTACAGTTACTGGAGAAGTTTGTTTACTATTATATTTGATTAGCCTTACTGAACTAGAATTATATGTTCATTAAATCAATTGAAAAATCAAAGTGCTTGGATGTTAGATAAGGTAAGCTTTATTGAAGAATCTTTGATTCACTAGATGCCATATTTTGTGTCATAAGTAACAGAAATCCAGAAGCGGAAGGGCCAAACTAATCAAGTCCATCAAGCAGTGAGTCATCAATTTCCCTAAAAGTAAGTACCTCTCAGTTGACTTTAGTTCTCTAATTTTGCTGTGTGATTTTGGTATAGAGTATAAAAACAGGTTTCCACTGTTAGATTAAGTGGTATAGAGTTATGCTTATCTTATATGCATTTATGATGTAAATTTTTTTTGATATTATCTTTGGGTAACAAATGTTTTTTCTTTTTTTCAATCTTTTGGTGCAGTTATGTGTTCATGGTGTCATATTGGAGCTGTCAAATTAAGGAAAATAAGGTGTTTTCATGTAAGTTTCTAATTATTTTAATGAAGTTCAAAATTCAAGATATCATGAATAGTTTATAGTTACTATAACGGTTGTAAATAATGGTGAATAAAATTGCTACCTGAATCCTTCTAGTTGTGGCTTTGATGCTGTTAAATAAGTTTTTTAGTCAATCTGGAAAGGTTTGTGCTACTGACTTGCTGATGTTTGTTTTTGCACGATCATTGTTGTTCATGTACTTAATCTTGTGTTATTGCAGCGGTTGCTATGCTTTTTAGTTGTTTCCGGTGCAAGTTGTCGTGCCATTGCGTGCTACTACTACCGGCTAAGCCAATTTTTGTACAAGTTATTACAGCTTTGTTAAACTAATATTTGTTATTAAACTAATATTTACTATATGCATGTGTTGCAGGTGCTTGCGGAATCCAACTATTCAAACAATTGAAGAATAATATGAGGAAGAAAATAGCATGACACTAACAAAGACTGAGGCAATTGAAAAATGGAATGACACTATTCAAACTATTAGATATTTTTTTTTTCTCTCTTGTAGTTTCCAATTTCTTTTTACTGTAACAATTGTGAACAACCAACTAGACATGTTAGTTGATTAAGGTGTTTATATAAATGACAATATTTTTTTATCTATATAGTAGCTTTTTATTGATTCATTAAATTGTTTGTTTGTTACTTTTAGTATTAATATAGCATATATATGTATTAATTCATAAATCTTAAAATGTTAAATGTGTAGTTGCCCCTAATAGTTTTAATAAAAATGTCAAAAGTTGCACCTAAAAACATCCTTTAGCGACTAACTTATGGTTGCATTAGAGGCAACATATAATTAGAGATGGATTTATGGTGCCTCTAAATATAAGTGGTCTTATCAACAATATAACTTGTGTGCCCCAAAAAGGTGGCATTAAGGGCAACCTATAATTAGCGACAGACATATGGTTGCCTCTAAACGTAAGAGGCTTTAGCAGAACTGTAACTTGTGTGCCTCAAAAGGTGGCATTAGGGGGAACCTATTATTAGCGACAGACATATGGTTGCCTCTAAACATATCAGTCTTTAGCCGCACCATAACTTGTCTGCCTCTAAATGACGCATTAGGGGAAACCTATAATTAGCGACAGTCATATGTTTGCCTCTAAACTTAAGAGTCTTTAGCAGATACCATAATTTGTCTGCCTCTAAAACGTGGCATTAGGGGCAACCTATAATTAGCGACAGGCATATGGTTGTCTCTAAACATAAGAGTCTTTAGCAGCACCATAACTTGTCTGCCTCTAAAACGTGGCATTAGGGGCAACCTATAATTAGCGACGGACTAATTAGAGGCAACCAAAAAATTGTTTCTAAACACCATTAGAGGCTACAAATGTATATTTAGATGCAATTTTGGATTGCCTCTATATGTATTTTTTTTTTGTAGTGTCCCTTTGTCACAAAATTGAGAAATGCTAAGTAGATTGTGTTTTAAACCCTCGACCAAAAATACATTATCTATGGAATGTGACTTAGTTTTTCCAACCTTACCTACATCTATAATATTTCCTGTAAGATTGTCTCCAAATGTCACAGTTCCTCCATCATAGGCTGAAAGCGAGAGAAATTTATTTTTGTCTTCAGTCATGTGCTTAGAACAACCGCTATCGAGGTACCACAGGTTGTTCCCCCTCACTTTAGCCTGTATCTAAAACAATTAGTTAGTGGTAGGAACCCAGCCTGACTTGGGTTCCTCTGTCGGGCTTGTGTTTCTCTTAATTTTCCACACTTGCTTAACTAAGCGAGTGTTGATTTCAATATGTTCTTCTCTGGAGGAAAAGTCAGACACTAAGTGACCATTGTTCCCACATAGTAAGAGTATACTCGGCTGCTTGGCAGATCAACATATTTTTTCATTTTATTTTTCTTCTTGTGATTGAAACCTAATCTATCCCTTCCTTCATTTTTATACTTTTGTATCCAGCTTACTATATCAGGAAGTTTTGTTCCTGAAGTTTCTAATTTCCTTTTAAGTACCAAATCTTCATTTAAAACTTTATCATGTTCAAAATTCAATTTTTCGAAATCGGATCTGGTATATTTAGGGGAAATGGTTCCTTCAGGAACAAATAATTTCAATTCTGCCATCTCCATATTCAAGAAATAGTTTTCATTTTTGACCTTTTCAAATGCTTCCTGAATACGTCGGTTTTCATCAAAAACTTCAAAGAATTTTTCTTCAATATTTTCATTTAATGTTTTAAACCAATTTGAATGTTCTTTGGTGACTTCCAAGGCATTCTCCATATTCTCCTCTTTAATGCAAATTGCCTTGTAGTCATCCAAAGTTTCCAAAAGCGGTTTTATAAGTTGATTCTTTGAAAGTTCTTTTAGCTCTTCTTCCATCACATTAATGAGTACCTTATTGCTTGGGAAGTCTTCTTCATCATATGTCTTCGCAATGAGACATAAATGAGTTGTTTCCTCTTCAGGTTGTTCCTGCTCCTCGTCAGAGTCCGATTCTCCCCAGGCAGCAACCATGGCCCTTCTCATTTCTACTTTTGAGAAAGGCTTTAGTTGTTCAATATTGAGTTCCTAGATTTAGCTCATGAGTCAACAAGGAACTTGCAAGTTGTTCAATATTGAAAGTGGTGAAATCTTTGGTTTCTTGCAAGGCTGTGACTTTAGCCATCCGCTTGTCATCATGTAGGAGACTCCGAAGTACCTTTCGTACTTGTTCCTCTGGAGTAATAGCCTTCCCTATGGAATCAAGCTCATTGATAATGTTGTAGAACCTAGTGAGCATATCATGAACTGACTCCTTAGGCTTCATCTGGAATAACTCATACCGGTGCATGTGCATATCTATCTTCAATCTTTTGACTTCTCTTGTTCCTTCGTGAGTAACCTATAGAAGTTCCCACAGTTGCTTGGCCGTCTTGCATCCCATGATTCTGTTGTGTTCATGGGGCCCAAGACCACAGTGGAGAATCTTCTTGGCTACATTATTCATCTCCATCTTATCGAAGTCATCTTTATCATATTTTGAAAGAGGTTCGGGATTGGTCTTGCCTTTTTCATTTTTCTCTGTGACTTCAAAGTCTCCATTTTCTATCACTCTCCAGACTTAATAGTTTTCAGCCTTTATGAAGATTTCCATACGATTCTTCCAGTATGGATAGTGCTTGCCATTAAACATAGGTGGACGTTGAGTTGAGTAACCTTCTTCCAATCTTTCTCCCGTAGTGTTCATGCTTACCATGTATTAGCTCCTCAGTGTTAACTAATTTTGGAGGAACCGGGCTCTGATACCAATTGTTAGTCTAGTATAAACACTAGATCAACTACAAGAGGGAGGGGGGGTGAGTTGTAGTTGGGGAGATTTTCAATCTTTTTGCAGAATTAAAACAACATTGATATAAGAAAGAGACAAGTACATAAACTTTGAAAAAGACAAGCACACGAGATTTTGACAAGGAAAACTTCCTAGGCCCAATAGGAAGAAAAACCTTGACCACAAGGGATTTTGACTCAAATTCTCTTTACTATACTAGGCCAAAAGACTCTCTTTTGTACAACCTAATATTGGACCTTCTCAGTTCCTCTAGGAACTTGTTCCCAGTCACCTTGTTCCCCCTGAACACGAGACTATCTCACTTGAATTTGCTGGAAGTCTTCTCTTTCTCTCATCTCTTTCTCTTTCTCTTTTCTCTCAAATGATTACAGAATTTTGTTTCTCTCAACCCAAACTCAAATACAATGATTGAAATGAATGAAGAGTGGAAAACCGAATACACTTTCTTAGAAATATATTACATGAAAATCCGAAAATCTATTATTTTGAACTCGATAAATCACAGCTATATGTAGACACTTTGTTGCTCCACAATTTTCTCCATTAGTACATTGTGGGAGCTAAAATGTAGCTACCCACCATCCACTAAGTAGCCGTTAATATTCTTTTAACCGCTTCCACTTCTTCAGCGATGATCTCGCGCACCAAGGTAGGTAGTTTGTTGTACTTCCTACAATCTAGGAACCACTCAACATGCCTTCTTTGTAGTGCTGGAAGTTAGATAATTCCTCAATTCAAATTGCGTTGCTCGTTGCAACTTATTTTACTGCGTATAAATCACTAACTCCACTAACATGATGGATTCTAAATTTTCTCAAATTAAAGTTCCATAATACAATCATGTAAAGAGCCGTTTAAAACACACAATTAGACTAAATAACTTAACTTTGATTAAACTCATAATCGATTCTCCATAAGTTATTTAATAAGCTATTTGTGAGATAATATAATACACTATTTAAATAAAAGCAAATAATTAGATCTAACAAAAGCAACTAAACAAAAGAAACTAAAATAAACTAAGATAAATATTTGTCATCATCAAAATAGTGAATACAACATTGTTGATGATTACTCTAGGTATACTTGGGTTATTTTTCTCTCAAGTAATGATGAGACTTATGATGAGTTCCTTGTCTTTGCTAAAAGGGTTCAACATTTGAGTGGTCATAAATTGATGCATATTAGATCTGATCATGGTAAAGAATTTGAAAATTATAAATTTGATGACTTAAGGAGAGACCATGGCATAGATCATAATTTTTCTGCCCATAGGACACCACAACAAAATGGGGTTGTAGAAAGGAAAAATAGAACTTTGGAAGAAATGGCTAGGGCCATGCTAATTGCTAGTGAATTTCCACAGAACTTTTGGGCCGAAGTTGTTAATACTGCTTGTCACATAATAAATCGTGGCATGATGAGACCTATCATTAATAAAACTCATTATGAACTTTATTTTGGAATGAAACCAAATAATGTCACTCATTTCATAACATTTGGTTGTAAATGTTTTGTTCATAACAAGGGAAAGTTAATCTTGGAAAATTTGATGCTAGGAGTGATGAAGGAATATTCTTACGATAATCATCACATAGTAAGGCATTTACAATAAAAGAACTATGTGTGTTGAAGAAATCGTCCACATAAATTTTGATAAATCTGACAAATTCAATCTAAGCAAACAGGTTGATGACTAAAAGATTAGCTTGGTACGACCAAATGAGAAAGATAAAGATTCCATTGAAGAAGAAGAAATAAAATAGGAAAGGAACAAAGAAAATGAAAACCCATAACAATGATGTTCCTGTTCCTCAAGATGAAGGAGTTGTTCCTGCTCCTCAAGTTGAAGGAGCTAAGTCAATCATTGCTGAAAGAGGAACAACTGATCAAAGCTCCTCATCCACTCAAGTAACTCAAGAGGAACAACCTTTTCCTATAAGGGAGTTTCAACCAAAACCTTTGAGACATCAAAAATCACATCCACTGGAACTCATAATAAGTGACATATCCAAAGGTAAGCAAACTAGATCTCAGTTAAGGAATTTTTGTGCATTTCATGCGTTCTTACTAATGATAGAACCACGAAATCATGAAGAAGCCCTAACTGATTCTGATTGGATCATAGATATGCAAGCTAATTTAAATGAGTTCGAAAGAAACAAGGTATGACATCTAGTTCCTTCTTCTAAAGAACGAAAAGTATTTGGCTTAAAATGGGTGTTTAGAAATAAACTAGATGAGTACGGAAAATTTGATAGGAATAAATAGAGGTGGTAAACGGGTCAAACGGGTCGGGTACGGGTCGGGTCATAATCGGGTCAACTTTTGTTCGGGTCGGGTACGGGTACGGGTCGGGTTTGTTCAGGTACGGGTTAATATCGGGTCCATGAGATTTCGGGTCATATCAGGTCGGGTTAGAACGGGTCGGGTTAAAACGGGTCGGCTTAGCACGGGTCGGGTTAGATCTGGTTTTCAATCTCCCAAATAAATAAAACACATATAAAACTAATGAGAGTAGATTAAATAATTCATGGACAGTGGCTAAATTATATATAATATTTCAATACAATATTTTCCTTAAATTTGTTTAAAAAGTAATTAATATGACAACTTTTCGGGTCGGGTTCGGGTTGTGGTCATCATTATCGGGTCATTTTCGGGTCGGGTAGATTCGGGTTTGGGTAAATTCGGGTTCGGGTCTTATTCGGGTCTATTTAAATTTCGGTCTGGTCGGATTATTTCGGGTTTCGGGTCATATTCGGGTCGTTAGTTTCGGGTGAAAAACGGGTTGCGGGTCGGGTATTTCGGGTCGGGTCAACTTTGCCGGCTATAGGAATAAAGCTACACTTGCAGTAAAAGGTTATAATCAACAAGAAGGAATTGACTATGAAGAAACCTTTGCTCCTATTGCTATACTAGAAGCCATTAGAATACTAATTGCATTTGCTGTTTATATGAGATTTAAATTATATCAAATGGATGTTAAGTGTGCATTTCTAAATGGCTATTTAAATGAAGATGTATATGTTGAACAACCCCCTGGATTTGAAAGTAATGATCTCCCAAACCATGTCTACAAGCTTGACAAAGCTCTTTATGGGTTAAAGCAAGCGCCTAAATTATGGTATGAGAGATCATCAAATTTCCTTTTAGAAAACAACTTTAAAAGGGGAAAGGTGGATAAAACCTTATTTCTAAAATCGAAAGGAACTGACAAATTAGTTCTTCAATATATGTTGGTGACATCATTTTTGGAGCAACAAATGAAACATTATGCAAAGAATTCTCAAATCTCATGAGTAATGAATTTGAAATGAGTATGATGGGTGAGTTAAATTTCTTTCTTGGGTTACAGATTAATAAGAAAACTGAAAAAGGAATAATTATTCACCAACAAAAATACATAAAGGAACTGCTAAAGAAATACGGCCTCGAAAACTCAAAGATAAATTACACTCCTATGGAAACTTCAACTAGATTAGATGAAGATTCCATAGGAACAAGTGTTGATCAAACAAAATATAAAGGCATGATGGGTTCACTTTTGTATCTAACTTCTAGTCTTCAAGACATAGCTTTTAGTGTTGGTTTGTGTGCTAGATTTCAAGCAAATCCCAAGGAATCTCATCTAACTGCCGTGAAGAGAATTCTTAGATATCTTAAAGGAAATGATGATCTTGGACTTTTCTATCCAAGAAGTGATACATTTGAGTTACGAGGATATGTTGATGCTGATTATGCTGGAGATCTTGTAAAGAGGAAAAGCACCTAAGGTTCAATTTCTTATTCATAGTTTAGTGTTTTTGGAGCACCAAGAAACAAAACATAGTTGCTTTATTCAGTGTTGAAGCGGAATATGTAGCTGCTGCTGCATGTTGTTCTCAAATGCTTTGGATAAAACAACAACTTTGTGACTATGGAATAAACTTTAATTATGTTCCTATTTATTGTGATAATACTAGTGCAATTAGTATTTCAAAAGATCCAGTGCTTCATTCAAGAGTTAAGGATATACATAGCAGACATCACTTTCTAAAAGAAAATGTGGAAAAAGGTTTGATTAAACTTGACTTTTGTCAAACTGGAAATCAAATTGCTGATATATACTAACTAAGCCTCTACAAAGAGATAGATATGAAAAATAAAGGCTCGAGTTAGGTTTAATAAAACTTAAGTAATTGTTCCTAGTCCAATCCTTCATGTTTGAATTGATTTGTCTTATTCAATGGGATATTAAGTGATTGTGATTGATTACCTAAGACTAATGCAAATTAAGATGTTAAAAACATGAACATGGATTCAACAGTAAAACAACTCACAAATGTCACATAATACTCCCCTTATTGTTGCAAGTTAAAGAAACATGCATAACATGAAGAATGTTGATATTTAGCATAAGTTGTTCCTATAGCACAAGTTCCTTAGAGTTTATTTTCTTTCGAAAAATTAAAAAATCCATAAAAATAAAAAATCCGAAAATCTCAACAAGATAGGAATCAGATTAATCAAGTCATGATTCTCTTTTCTTTTTTCTTTTATCTTTTATTTTTGTTTTTAGCCTTTTAATTTTCACATGTGTAATTCCTTAGTTACTGTTACATGCATCTTCTTCTTTTTCTTTCATCCCAAAATCGTGTTCCTTAGTCGCTTCAACTTCGCCATTGTTCATCTCCTTCACACGCCATAAAACCCAAAATTCTATTCACAAAATGGCAAAAACCTCTCTCCCTTCACCTTTTCCAAAAACAAAAACCTCCAAAACCTCTTAAATAGAAAACCCCTTTTCTCCATCCAAAACCCTAGAAATCGAAAAATCTCAAGAACAACAATGGTGGTAGAAGAATGAAAATTGGAGTCACCTAGGAGAATTGTGAGAAGAAGAAAACTAATTGGGGAAGATGATGAAGAAGAATCCCCGGAACAAGTTAAGGGGGAAGAAGAAGCTACACCTGTTCCTTCCAAAGGAACTGTTGCTTCTTCCTCCAAGAAACGAGTGGAAAGAAGTGAATCAAGGTATGTATTAGGCTTTTGTGTTGATTGAAGTGGGCCAAGGAAGTGAGATTCAAAAAATTAACCGACATACTAAAGGAACAGGGTATGAAATACCTGTTTGAAACTGCATTTAACAATAACTTAGTTCCTTTAGCTATGGATGAATTTTGTAAAAATTTCATCAACACTAATGGAATATGTACTACTGAAGTTAAGGGGAAGAAAATAAAATTTTCTCAAGAAACGTTAGCAAAAATATGGGAAGTTCCCTACAAAGGAACTGATTTGTATTTTAAGAGGAATGGAACTGTCTTCTTTCCCAATTTCCCTCATGATAAGATCGTTGAATCTTTTGGGGGAACTGCTGGCCAAAACAAAATAAACCACAACCTTCTTTCTCCTGTTCACAAAATTCTGTTTAATCTTGTTTGGAGAGCAAACATTCCTTTAACTGAGAAGAGGAATGAGGTGGGTCTCTTAGATATGTGTTACATGTTTTGTCTTGACCACCACATTCAAATAAAATTTCCTTCCCTCTTTATCCAATATCTCACGCATTGTATTGAAAATCATTGTGTTGTTGGCTATGGTGCATTGATCACTTCTCTTCTTACTCACTTTAAAGTGAAAACTACTGGTTGGCCAACATTGGGAATAAAACAAGGTAATATTCTCAATGAAAACACTTTGCATGGTTTGGATCTCTCTGTGCAAGAAGGAGTGTTAACTCAACGGAGAATTGCTCCTAATTCCTCTCACAAGAGGAAACTGCTTAGGGCAGTGAAAAAGGAACCAGTGAAAGTAATATTGGAGGAACAAGTTCCTGCCCCCACAGAAACCAAAGAGGTGCAAAACTGTTGCTAAAAAGCCTACCCCTCCTGTTCCTAAAAGAGTTAGGCAAAGCACTGGGTTGAAAATTGCTCAAACTATCCCCGTTCCTTCAAATAAGGACTCTCCTTTAGTCCTATGTGATGTAGAGGAACAGGATCACAACTCACCTAAGGAACAAACTCCTCCCACCTCACCAAAACTACTTGTGCCCCTCCCTAGCATCTCTTCCATATCTCCCTCATCCTTTTCTTTTCCTTCCAGCTTTGAACAGTTAAAGGTTGAGATGAATGAAACCAACCCTTTATCCTCTACCTGTACTGACCTTCCACCACCACCACCTTTTCTTCCTTCTATTTACACTACCACCTCCCCATCTATTTCTCTTCCTGGAACAGCTGGACCTTCACAAGAAACCACCCCAGTTCCTCCACCTAAACCATCTTCCTCTAGTTTTAAGGGAGAGGAACAAGTTTCTTCAGATGAGTGTGGTTGAGTTAACGGATTATGTCTTCCTGCTCAATATATGATTAAGTTCTACAATCACTTTCACTGGACTTTAGATGCTAAAACTGATAAGATGATGGGTTTAATTAAAGTCCTTAGTGATACCGTGATTGAACAACAAAAGAACATGGAGACGATGGCCCAAGCCATTAACAGTTTGAAGCAGCAACTTGATGGGCAACATGAAGAGGTGATGAAGAAGTTGGAAGATGTGGTTGAGGAAGAAGTTGTTGAGGAACACCATTCCCCTTCCCTTCCTAATGTCTAGTTCTTGTTTCTCTTCAACGAACAAGACTTCTTAGCTTTTGTTTCTTTTCTTTCTTTGTCTCTTTTTGTACTATAAGGAACAAGTGTTATAAATACATGACTTTTGCTATATTTATCTTCATTTGTGACTTATGTGCATAATTTCATACTTGGAATGGCTCGTATTATGTGATTAATGTTTGAGCTAGTCTACCCTTTGAATATCCTAACTTAACCATTTTTTATGGTGCTTGTTAATGATCTCAAGGTATTGATCTATATTCATAAAATTACCAAGAGTTTGATGTTTTTTACCATGATAAAAGGGGAAAAAGATTACTAAACAAACTACAAAATAAAAATTAAAAAAATGAGGTAAATGAAAAATCAAAATTAAGATTCTTAATCCTGCCTTTATTATTTTATCTTTTATTATTTTATCTTTTTCATTCTCTTATGTTATTTGTTATTTCCTTAGTTTGTACCTTTGCTGTCATCATCAATAAAAAGGGGAAAATTATTGAACCCTAGTTTTGATGATAACAAAGAAATAAAGATGCAAACTAAGTATTGGACTAACAAGTCATTTAAGTGAGTGAATTTCAAGGTACGTATCAACGAAAGGAACAAAGAGAATACTAAGTCAAGGAAGAAATCAAGTTTGGATTTTGAAGACTAAGTGAAGATGTTTCTATATTTGGTACTGGAGCAGCATTGGAGCAAGAAGACTAAAGCGAGCCATTTTGTTTCTAGTTCCATTGTAGAGGAACAAGTGAGAATGGTAAGGAACTATGGCAATTTAGAATGGGAATGATCGTTTGTTCCTTTGTAAGGAACAGACGAACTGGCGCTGAACTTATAAGTTAAAGGAACTAACAATTAAAAGGAACTAGACTTAGGATGAAGCATTATAATGGTACATTTATGTCAGTTGAGTAAATTATGCCTAGAATCTAGGTAACCGTTTAATTTAAGGAAGAATCTGATTTTAAGGAAAATCTTTTTGAGGAAAAAATTTATTTTCCCAAAGATAATAAAAATTCTTTTCGATTTTTATGGAAATATTTTAAAGATAATATTTTTAATAAAAGGATTTTATTTCAATTTTAATAATTTAAATGTTTTTAATTAAATCAAAATTTTGAATTAATGCTTAAAGTGGTTGCTAAAACTAAGGAGCAGTCACTACAAGAATCCGCTTAATTAACGACCGAAATTTACCGACCGCAGTTGTATCGGTGGGTATATTAAAAATTACCGACCGCTTTCACTACAGTTGGTATTTACCTACCGCCAGAAATTATTACCGACCGTCAAGCGGTAGGTAAATTAGTCGACCAATTTTTTATGTCCATCGATTCCAGCCCATATAAAAGTAGAAACCCTAAAAAGATTTTACTCCTCTGCCTCTCAACTCCCAATCCTCCGCTTTTTTCTCTCACTTCATCTCATTTATGGTGTTTTCTCAGTCTCATCTTTCTTTTACTCTCATCTTAGTTTTCTCTTTCTCTAATTTTTTCTCACTTCATCACATTTATGTTCATTATCTTTTCAATAACTCTAATAACTCTATTCTCACCATCATAAACCCAGAAGAAATGCTTTGGAAGACGAAACTGAAGAACCAGAAATGAAGTGGTACGCTAATGAAATCCGGCATGCTTGATGTTATACGATGAAGCATCAATAAGATTCGTGTTGTCGGCGACAAAAAAATAAGGTTTTTGTATGCGGTTTTATGGTTTAGGTTTAGATCTAGATTTTAGGAGTAGTTTGATTCTTCTTTCATCATATCTAGGTGATTTAAAACTTGTAAATTGTCCATTCATCTTGTTTTTTGCTTGATTTTTTATATTTCTCATCACTTGTAATTAGTTTTTAGGATATAATAACTATACATCTGCGTTATATTTGTTATACTGAAAATACCTAATGTACATGAACTTTACATTAATCTAATTATATTTGTTGCTTTCATCTATTTTTTGTTTGTTGGTGTAATGTTGTTAAGTCATGAACGATTCTGAACAATCTTTTTCTTTTGGATGTTGGATATATACTTGAGATAAACTGATAATATTTTTGTAGTTTGCGTTCGATTAAAATTTAAGTATCAAGATTTGAAAATCGAAATCGGTGATGGGTAATTCCATTTGCCGGTTTCGTTTTTTTTTTTTAAATTTTGACAGAAAAATTACCTACCGCTTAGCGGTCGGTAATTTCAACTTTACCTACTGCTATGTCGGTAGGTAATTTTACCTACCGTTGAACGATCGGTATTTCTGAATTACCGTCCATCAGTTTACCGACTGCCCTGTACCGACCACTAATCGGTCGCTAATTATAATGCCGACCGTTTTGCAGCTATTACCGACTACTTTAGGCGGTTGTTAAATAGGCGGATTCTTGTAGTGAGTAACTTAATTCTCTCCCACGTTTAACAGTGATCATGGAGATCATGGGATGACTGGGGAACGTATTCCTCCAAGTAAGGAACATCATGGGATAATGGTTCTACCACTACTACATGATTTAATCCCAAGTTCTAAGCTATTACCACTATAAATTCTAATGTCTAATGAAGTTCCATTAAGTGTGTCTGACTAAGTGATTTAGTGAGTTTAACTAAGTGAAGTGTTAGTGCCTTCATTCTCTCACAAAAACCATTTGTTCTTTGCATTCTTACTCTAATTCCGCTAAGTTTATTGGATCAATTGTATTTTGGTTTTTGGGGTAAGGGGACTTTGAGTGAAGTTCTGTAAGAGAGAAGCTTTGAGTAAAGCAAGATAAAGTGAGAAAACTTCAAGTGAAGTTGAGAGGAACAACTGTTAAGGGAACAATTGTTCAGGAACTTGAGTTTAGAAACTCAAGATGTGGCTCGTGAGTAGAATTAGGTTGTAACAAAGTTGTTTGGCCTAATTAGTGAAAGAGTTGAGTTTAAAATTCCTAGTGGTCGAGGTTGTTTCTTCTTGTTGGGCCCAAGAAGTTTTTTCTTCGTAAAAATCCCTTGTGTTCTTTTAGCTTGTTTATTTGTTTACGTTAAAAATTTCGCAAAAAGTTACGTTTATTTCTACACATATAATTACCCCCCCCCCTCTTGTATTGTTCCTAGTGAAATAACACGGTTGATATTGGTTCGGTCTGTGGCGTTCAATTTCAAGGATATCAAAACAATGGCGGAATTACTCAAAACACTATAAGATGTGTATGAAAAGCCCTCGGCCATGAATAAGGTATATCTGATGTGCCGTTTATTTGATTTATAGAGTCCTTGGAATTTGTTCGGCTTGGTGGTATCAAAATGCCACTGTATCGGGATATCTTATCTGTCTCACTAGGAAAATGGATATCTCCCGAAAAAAATTTATGTTCAATCTTTTTTTTTTCTCTCCACTCGGACCATTTCGCCTACTCGGCTTCTTGTATTTAAAGTGATTTGCGTATCTACTCCAATGATACTATTGTTGCGTACCATTATGGACGAAGATCCGGGTAAGATATGAACTTCTTCAGGAATGAAAAAAAACCGATCGACTTTCATTGTACAAACCAATGAAGTAACCTCTTCCCGAACAATCCACAGATAAATTTTTTTGTCATATTCTAGACCATTCATGAACATTACAGAAAATATTATTGAATAATGGTAGTTCTGCTACTGAACATATTAATGACTTTAATTCAATAATAAGTCAATTATATTTGTTTAATACTGTCGTTGAGGATGAAGTGAAAGCTCTAATTTTGTTGTCCTCCTTACTTACTACTTGGGATGCTATTGCAACTGTTGTTAGTAATTCTTCTGGTAAAGAAAAATTAGTATATGATGTATTCCGTGATCTGATTTTGAGTTAGAGCATTCGAAGGAAGGAGAGTGAAGAATCATCTGGAGCATACAGTGTAGAGGGTAGAGGGAGGGGAAAACAAAAGGGAAAAGGTAAGAATTTTCAGGGAAGATCAAAGTCAAGGGGTCGAAGTAAGTCAAAGGGTAGGACTGGTTTTACCTGTTGGAATCGTGGTGAGAAGGGTCATCCAAAGAGGGATTGTCCACATCCCAAGAAGAAGGGTGGAAAATCTGACCATAGTGAGAAACAGGAGGATAGTGACAACACTTCGATATTTTCTGCATCGAATGAGGTTAAGGAGGCATTGATTTTGAGTGTTGGCAGTCTGATAGAGTCATGGATCCTAGATTCGGGGGCATTGTTTCACTCTTCACCCATGAGGGAGCTATTTCATGACTTCAAGGCAAAGAAGTTAGGAAAGGTCTATGTTGCTGATTGTAAGACCTTGGATATTATGGGGAAGGGAGATGTGGTGGTCAGAACTACGAATGGAGAGACACTAAAACTGCATGATGTTAGGTACATTCCAGGCCTAGCAAAAAATCTGATTTGAGTGAGTTAATTGGACTCATGTGGCTACAAGACTGTGTTCTATGAGGGAAAGTGGAAAATTTCCAAAGGTTCCATGATTTTAGCTTGAGGTACTAAGATGGGAAGCTTATAGGGTGTACAAACATGATTGTTGCAGATATAGTGGATGAGACCAAGTTATGGCATACTAAACTTGGTGACATGAGTGAGAAAGGGATGAAAATTTTAGTTGCAAGTGGTAAATTGTTAGGGTTGAAATCAGTTGACATGGAATTTTGTGAGAGTTGTGTTTATGGCGAGCAGAAAAAAGTTACTTTCACAAAAGCTAAGAAAGAGTTGAAATATGAGAAACTAAAATTGGGCCACACTGATTTGTGGGGTCCTTCCCCAGTCAGATCCCTTGGAGGCTCAAGATATTTTGTTACCTTCATTGATGACCACATCAGGAAGGCATGGGTATATTTTATGAAGTAGAAATCTGAGCTTCATGAAACCTTAATGAAGTGAAAAGCTGAGGATGAGAATCAGACTGAAAAGAAGATTAAGTGCATAAAGTTTGATAACAGAGGTGAGTATGAATTGCATAGTATACAAAACTCTGTGACGAGAACGACATCATTCTAAAGAGGACTGTTCAAGGGAAACCTCGACAGAATTAGCCGTGGAGAAATGAACATGACACTGACTGAGAGGGCTAGAAGTATGAGGTTGCATGCAGGGCTACCAAAGACGTTCTGGGTAGATTCAGTTACTACAGAAGATCAATAAAGGACCATCAGTTCCTTTGAAGTTCAAGTTACCAAAGGAAGTTTGGAGTGGAAAGGAGGTAAATCTCTCTTTTCTTAAACTGTTTGGTTGTGTTGCTTATGTTGATTCTGAAAAACGTGACAAGTTAGACCCAAAAGTTGGTAAATGTTACTTTATTGGGCATGGTTCTAAAAAGTATGGGTATCAATGTTGGGAACTTAAAGGTAGAAAAATTTTGAGACACTGTAATGTCACTTTTGATGAGACTAATTGTATTATAAGGATGTATATGGTGATAAATCTAAGACAACTGAGATAGTGGGAGTTCAGGAGAAGGAGTTTATGAAGGATGGAGGCATTTATGGAAGGGATGTCATTGTTTTAGAACGGGTTAAGCAATATAGAGATGAAGCTCACACTCCTGCAGGGTCTGATTCAGATGAGTCTGATATCTCACAGCCAGGTAATTCAGAGGGTGTTGCTGTCACGTCACCAAGAGGCTCCAGTTCTAGTATAGGGAGAATATAGTCTCTCAAGTTGACTTGAGAAAATCCGCAAGGGTGTCCAGAACACCTAATCGATATTCACCTTATATGTTTCATATGCAACTAACTAATGTAGGTGAACCAGAATCATATAGGGAAGCAATAAACTTGACTTACTCATCTTAGTGGGAGATAACCATGAAAGATGAGATGCAGTCACTGGAAAAGAATCAGACATAGGAGTTGTCTGCATTGCCTGCGGGTATGAGAGCACTTAGCAACAAGTGGATCATCAGGCTGAAGAAAGAACCTGATGGAAGTGTCAGGTATAAAGCGAGATTGGTAGTAAAGGGGTTCCTACAAAAGGAGGGCATAAATTACAATGAAATCTTTGCTCCTCTTGTGACGTTAACTACCATTCGTATCTTGTTGGCTATTGTTGCTGCTGAAAATTTGTTCTTAGAACAGATGGATGTTAAGACCGCATTTCTACATGGTGATCTACATGAAGCAACTGGATGACTTCAAAGTTCAGGGTAAGGAGAACTTAGTGTGCAAGCTCAAGAGGAGCTTATATGGATTGAAGCAGGCTCCGAGACAGTGGTACATAAAGTTTGACACGTTCATGTGTAGCAGGGGGTTCAAAAGAGCTGATAGTGATCATTGTTGTTAGTTTCAGAGGTACGTAAATGATTATGTTTACTTACATCTGTGTGTTGATGATATGCTGATTTCTGGTACGAGCATGGAGGTGATAAATAGTGTGAAGGGAAAGCTGTCACAAGTATTTGAGATGAAGGGTTTGGGTGAATCTAGACAAATCTTAAGCATGAAGATTTTCAGGGACAAGTCTATTGGTATGTTGAAGTTGTCTCAGGAGGATATTATTCTTAAGGTGCTGAAGAGGTTTAATGTGGGAGATGCAAAACCTAGAAACTCACCGCTTCCTAGCGATGTCAAATTGACAAGGGAGCATTCACCGACTATAGAAGCAGAAAAGGAGCGAATGGCCACTGTTCCTTATGCTTCAGCAGTTGGTAGCTTGATGTATGCCATGGTGTGCACACGACCAGACATTGCTTTTGTAGTGGGAGTTGTTAGTAGATTTGTTTCTAATCCAGGTGAGAAACATTGGGATGCTGTAAAGGTGGTTACTAAGGTACTTGAAAGGCACTTCAAGTATGGAACTTTGCTTCTGGCAGAAGGGAATAAAGCTTGAGGGTTATGTTGAAGCTGATCTCAATGGAGATATCAATATAAGTAAAAGTGCGTATGGATATGTCTCTACTGTAGGTAATACTGCAGTGAGTTGGATGTCCAAGTTACAGAAGTGTATCTCTTTGTCTACTATAGAGTTTGAGTATGTGGCTATGTCGGAGGCATGTAAGGAGATAGTATGGCTTATCGGTTTTCTTGAGGAGATGTGCATTAAACAGGAAAAGGTTGTACTTTATAGTGATAGTCAAAGTGCGTTGCATTTGGCTAAGAATTCCATGTATCATTGTAGAACTAAGCACATTCGTAGGCGCTTTCACTGCATCAGGATTTTAATGGAAGAGGATGTGTTGTGTCTGGAGAAAGTGTTGGGTGCTAAGAAACCAGCGGATATGCTCACTAAGAGTGTGAGTTGTGACAAACTAAGGTTGTGCAGGACCTTAGTTGGCCTTCGTTGATTGTTAGCGAAGGTGGTGCATTAGGAGTTGAGATAAATGAGAGGATGATGAAAGTATGAGGTTTTCTTAATTTACACCTATCTCCGAGTAGGAGATTGGTGGGTATATTGACCATATGGGGCTCAATGAGGTGTGTGGGAGTGGAGATAAGGTTGCGTAGAAGAGCAAAATATCAAATGCTGGAAAAAGGGTTTACTCGATTGGGTCAGGCAATGCCACCCGATCGGGCCCGTAACATATTCTGCAGCAGGGAGATTTGTGCCTTGTCCGATGGGATCGAGTCTCTTCGCCCGATCGGGGCGTATTAGCGAACAACGACGCGAGCATTCATTGCCCGATCGGGCCCGCATACAAGTTTGGTCTGAATTTAAGTGCCCGATCGGGAAGGTCTTACCCGACCCGATCTGGCGGTGGGTTTTTAGGCCGGTTTTGTTTCGAAAATGCATTTTTCCCGAAGGGGCATAAATAGGGATGCCTAAATACGTCTCTATTATTATTCTACATCATTATTCACATAGTCAAGAGGGAAAAAACTAGAGAGAAAGTTCTTGGAGTGCTTTTGTAATCTTTCTTGAACGTTCATCGATTCCTACTTTCCTAGTCCATATTCGTAGTTTTTCTCCCAGTTCTTGGGTTTCCATGTAAAAGCTCTTGTGTGTTATTTATTGCTTTGTTATTTGTTGTTCTATTATTGTTTGCTATTACTTGCTAGATTGATAGTCAATAGAACTTACACCATCAACTCCGACTTCTTTCGACATCCATTATCTAAACTGGGTATCTTCCAATATTTCTCTTGAAATGGCGAGTCACCATATGTGGCTGTAGAAATAGGCAGCAGAACAACATCGACATCTCATGGCACTTCCTCCAAAGCTACTTTCTGATTTTCGCATCGAGGTGTACAACATATATGAGTGCATATGTTGCTTCCTCTTTAAATGATATGCCAAAGATTTATGTTTTCTATGGTGCATGACTCCCTCTGGCATATTACTCGAAGTTTAAGGTTTGTCTTTGTAAGTTATCCATACATCTAGAAGCTTGGTGGTTGATCTATATTTTTATAACCTTCTCCATATTTGTATAAATAATTAATTTGTAATGTAAATAACACTTTTACTTGTATATATAACTGTTTGGGGATCATTTAAGACTAAAAATGCAAAAAATAATTGTTTTTTTTGGGTCATAATGAAGACCGCAACCCTTCCGATCTGGAAGCGCTGTGGTTTTGGGCCTAAACCACAACCCTTCTTATTTGCCCAAGGGCTGCGAGCCAAAAACGTAGCCCTTTTGACGTTTTTTTTTCCACTAGTAGAAGCTTTATTTTCGGGCCATGTGATCTTGAAAGAGGGTGTTTCAGTGGATCCTGCTAAAATTCGAGTTGTTACTGAATGGCCTACTCGGAAAAGTGTATATGATATAAGGAGTTTCTTGGGGTTGGCCGGATATTACCGAAGATTTGTGAAGGACTTTTCTAATATTTCGAGGCCTATGACTAACTTGATAAATTTGTTTGGAGTTCAGAGAGTGAGGAGGCATTTCAGAACTTGAAGAATGGGTTAACTTCAGCACTAGTTTTAGCATTGCCAGATGAAAGTCAATAATATGCTGTTTATAGTGATGCATCGAAATATGGCTTAGGGTGTGTATTGATGCAAAATATATAGAAGGGTGATTGATCATGCGTCGAGGCAATTAAAACCTTGTGAGGTGGATTATCCTACTCATAATTTGGAATAAGCTGCCATTGTGTTCACTTCGAAGATTTGGAGACACTATCTATATGGAGTAACTTATAAGATTTAAACAGATCATAAGAGCTTGAAGTACATATTTACTCAAAAGGAGTTGAATATGAGGCAGAGGAGATGGTTAGAACTCATTAAGGACTATGACTTAAATATCCGGTATCATGAAGGAAAGGCTAACGTTGTGGTTGATGCTTTGACTATGAAGACTACTTATGTGTGGAGTTTCAAAAAATGAACTTTGGAAGTCATGGAGCAAGAAGGCGTAGCGTAACCACTTGGTGTCATATCGATCCAACCTTCTATTCTTGATAAGATAAGGGAAAGTCAAGCTGCAGATGAGAAATTCGAGAAAAATAAGGAGAAAATTCAAAAGGATCAAGTAACAGACTTCAATATATTTCATGATGGCAGATTGAGATTCAAAGGAAGATGGTGCGTGCCTCAGAATCGAGATCTTAAGATAATTAAAATTGATGGAGGAAGCTCACAACTCACCCTACTCAATGCATCCAGGGGGAGATAAGTTGTATAAGGATTTGAAGAAGACTCTTTGGTGGTCAAACATGAAGAAGGAAGTCGCTAAATTTGTGGCTAAGTGTCTCACTTGTCAAACGGTAAAGATTGAGCACAAGAGACCACAAGGGATGGTCCAACCTTTGAAAGTGCCTAGCTAGAAATGGGAATCTATCTCATGGATTTTGAGGGAGCCTTGCCCAAAAGTAAGAAAGGAAATGATATTATTTGGGTGGTAGTGGATCGTTTGACTAGGACCGCAATTTTTATACCAATGAAGAATACTTGGTCGATGGATCAATTGGCAATGGCCTATGTGAAGTTCATAGTGAAGTACCATGGAGTACCTAAGGACATCATCTCTGATAGGTATTCTAGGTTCTTATCGAACTTTTGGCGAAGTGTGCAAAAGAAATGAGAACTATTCAAACATTGGAAGACATGTCAAGATCTTGTGTAATGGAGTATCAAGGATCATGGGAAGATTAGATTTGATTGAATTCTCCTACAATAAGTCATCATGCATGTATTGGAATGACACCGTTTGAACCTTTGTACAATCGAAAATTTCGAAGCCCGATATGTTGGAATGATATTAGTGAAACAGTTGTACTTGGGCCAGAATTTATCATGGACACCGTAAAGCAAGTCGATAAGCACAAGTTCAAATAAGACTTTTCCTAGCATCTGGACAATTTTCGAACTATACTCGTATAAATGTCCAAATCAAGCTCGTCCTAGTATCTTGGACGGCCAAATAATTATACCCGTATGAATACAAGTTCAAATGAAGCTCGTCCTAGCATCTAGACGCCGACCGAACTAGTATACTATAAATTCGAATGATGTATCTCGTAGTGTCGGGATGGCCACCAAACTATACTCTAATAATATAAGTTCAAGTGAAGCTCGCTCTTGTATAATTGGAGTAACACTCAAAGTATATAAGTTTCAAGTTTCGAACAACAACAACACAGAGAATGGCACTGTGCCTTGACGGGGTGTTTAGATAGAATAGACAACCGAAAGACTTGAATCCACAAGCTCGATTGAATAGCAAACTCCTAAAACTACTTGGATAAGTCACACCACCAAGCAATCTAAAATCTCCTAAGAACACAAACTAACTTACCAAGGTTAGTTAAGCATAGGCACTAAACACTTGATTCAAATCCAAGAATGCAAAGTATAAAACTCACGTTTTTGTTTAAGTCATAAAAGTCATGTCCATTTCATTCACTTTATCCGATTTATATAGGAATTGTTACAACTTAATTTTCTGATTTTCTAAAGCAAAATAATTAAGGAAATTAACAGCCACTACTACATGTTCGAACATGTCTTAAAACATGGTAGAAGTGGGCAGCTAACTAAGTAACTAACTAAGCCACAGACGGCTAGTTGCCAACGTGCTTCAAGGGTAACAACTTCTCCTACAATCGTGGCACTTAGCTTCCTCCTTGTGCGTGACTTGTTGCTGTTGTTCAACCACTCTAATATCCACTCTTGCACGCCAAAATAATAGGGAATGTTGTTGCCTTTGAACGTGTGAATGAGGAGCTTAACAAACTCCTATTTTTCAGCCATCTACACGCTGCACTCTCTTACTTCCTTGTTCATCTTCGTAGCTTAATTTAAGTTGTCTTTAATACATCCTAAGCTAGGAAAATGTCGAGATTACAAGGATTTATAAGACTCCATAAGTAAATAAAACAATACAACTCAAAACAACTAACATGAAATACATGTTAGGGACGAAATAACTCAAATGAAAAATAAGACACTCATATGGATTTAAGGACTTTAACATTCTAACTTATTCGAATAAAAACAAAGAAAACAAGAAATGATATAACTTAATGAATCAAATTAAAGACCTCCATGAAAGAAGCATTTAACTCATCAAGTTTAAGAAAGGAGATACAATCACCAACCAAATGGATTAGTTTAGTATCCTTGACAACCATCAATGGTGGAGCAGCCTCGTCACCATCTATAACATCCTCTCGTTGTTGGGAAAAGTTTGACCTCAAACTTGGAAGATCACCTTCATCTTCGTAAAATGGACTAAGATCCGAAATGTTAAAAGAAGAAGAAACACCATAATCACCTGGTAATTCAATCTTGTAGACATTAGGATTGATCTTCTCAAGAACTTTAAATGGACCATCGGTTCTAGGACTCAATTTTGAGCGCCTCTTGGAAGGAAAACGTTCCTTTCTCAAGTGAATCCATACCCAATCGCCAGGAGAAAATTGAACATCATGCCTCCTCTTATCAATTCGCTTTTTGATCTTCGCAGTAGCATGAATAATTCTTGCTCTCACAAGTTCATGGAGCTTCTGGATCTCCTTAGCACGCTCATCAGCCAATTTGCTAAATTTGTCTCGAATTGGAAGGGGAGCCAAATCAAGAGGAGTACATGGATTGATCCCATAGACAATTTCAAAGGGACTCAACCCGGTGATCTTATGTGGCACCCTATTGTCTGCAAATTCAGCATGGGGTAGCATTTCTTCCCATTGTCTTGGACTTTTAGTAGCTAGAGCCCTTAACAAAGTTCCCAAGGTTTGATTAGTTACCTCAGTTTGGCCATCAGTTTGTGGATGAGATGATGTGCTAAACTTCAACTTGGTTCCCATCTTCTTCCACAATGTAAGCCAAAAATGACTTAGGAACTTAGTATCTCGATCACTCACCATGCTTCTTGGAACTCCATGTAAACGAACCACCTCTTTGAAGTACAATAGAGCCGTTTGAACCGCATCATGAGTAGTATGGCTAGGGATGAAATGAGCTATCTTTGAGAACCTATCAACCACCACTATCACAGCATCTTTGTTGTGCCTTGTTCTAGGAAGCCCCGTGACAAAATCAAGGCTAATATCCTCACATGGTGATTGTGGTGTAGGAAGGGGTAAGTGTTGGCCTTGAGGAAGAGAGTGACCTTTGGCGTGTTGGCAAGCCACACACCTCTTGACGATGTACTCAACATCCTTCATCAATCTACGCCAAAAGAAATAATCATTCACCAATGTATAGGTCTTCTCAATGCCAAAGTGTCCAGCAAGGCCACCTTCATGAAATTCTCAAATCAGAGACTCCCTCACACTATGTTTAGGCACACATAGTCTCTTGTTCTTGAATATAATTCCATCATAGACATGATAATCCCCATGGGCATGAACTTGACACTTTGCAAAGACTTCACCAAAACTCGGATCATCAACATAACCTTCCTTCAATACCTCCAACCCAATGACTCGGTTTCTAATAGAAGTAAATAGTAAGTACCTTCTTGACAAGGCATCAGCACCCTTGTTCATCTTTCCGGATTTGTGGTTGATCACAAAGTGATAAGCTTGTAAAAACTCTACACACTTGGCATGGCGTGGTTGAAGTTTTTGTTGGCTCTGCAAGTACTTGAGGGCCTCATGATCACAATGCAAGATGATCTCCTTTGTAATCAAATAATGTCGCCAATGATCAAGGGACCTCACAATAGCATAGAACTCTTTGTCATAGGTAGAATACCTTCGCTTAGCTTCATTTAGTTTCTCACTAAAGTAGGCTATGGGGCATCCAATTTGAGAAAGGACCGCACCAATACCAACTCCAGAAGCATCACATTCCACTTCAAAAATGTCTTCAAAGCTAGGTAAAGCCAAGATAGGAGCTGTAGTGAGTCGAAGCTTAACCTCTTCGAATGCCTTTTGTGCTTGAGGGATCCATTCAAATTGCTTAAGTTTAGTAATCTCAGTGATAGGGGCCATGACATTACTAAAATCTCGTAGAAACCAAGGAAGCTAAGCCATGGAAACTTCTTACTTGTTGGATGGAACATGGAGTTGGCCATTCTCTAATGGCTTGCACCTTCTTTTCATCCACTTCAATGCCATTGTGTGAAACAAGGAAACCAAGAAAGGCAACCTGATTAGAGAAGAAATGACACTTCTCAAGGTTTCCATAGATTTGTTCCTTCTCCAAGACTTCACATACTTGGTGTAGATGACCAACATGCTCCAGTTCATTCATGCTATACACTAAGATGTCATCAAAATACACCACTACAAACCGACCAAGAAAAGGTTTCAAGGTTTGGTTCATCAATCTCATGAATGTGCTCGGTGCATTTGATAATCCAAATGGCATAACTAGCCATTCATACAAGCCTTCCTTTGTTTTAAAGGTTGTCTTCCACTCATCCCTTCATGGATTCGAATTTGATGATAGCCACTCCTTAGGTCTATCTTTGAAAAGACTTTTGAACCATGTAAATCATCTAAAAGATCATTTAACCTTGGAATAGGGAAACGGTACTTTATAGTGATCTTGTTGATGGCCCTACTATCAACACACATGTGTCATTCACCATTCTTCTTAAGCACGAGCAATGTAGAGATAGCACAAGGGCTAAGAGACTCCCTAATCAAGCTTTTTATCTTCAATTCTTCCACTTGCCTCCTTATTTCTTCGGTTTCTTTAGAATTTGTTCTATAAGCAGGTTTGTTGGGTAGGCTAACTCCAAGAACAAGGTCAATTTTGTGTTGTATGTCTTGTTTAGGGGGTAGGCCAGGGGGTATTTCTTGTGGAAAAACATGTTTCAATTGTTTAAGCAAAAGGGTTAGTAAGGGGTGTTGTGGTTCGGTTGGTGGATAAAGAGTTTGATCTAAACCACTGAAGATGAGCTCTTCAAATGATTCATACTCATGATAGGATGATTTGATGAGAGTGGTTAAGGACACCATTTTCTTGGCTTGATTGTTGGCTTGCTCTTTGTGTCGTGGATACAAAGGAGTCAAGGCAATCTTCTTTTGATTCTTCACAAAGGCATAAGTGTTCTTGTAGCCATCATCAATCACCTTCCTATCAAACATCCATGGTCTTCCCAATAGAACATGGCACGCGCCATGGGAATGACATTATACCACAACTCTTCGTTATACTCCTTTTGAATAGTGAAAGCTAGAAATACACGTTAAGAAACATGTATTCCCTTTCCTAGATTCAACCATTGTATCACATATGGATTAGGATGAGGAGTAGTGTTCAAGTTTAGCTTAGTGACCAAAATTTGAGAAGCCACGTTGGTGCAACTGCCACCATTAATGATTAAGGAGCAAACTTTGCCTCCTATGGTGCACCTCGTGTGGAAGATAGCCTCTCTTTATAATTGATCTTCATTAGCAGCTAAACCACTAAGAGTTCTTCTCACCACTAATTATTCACCATCATCTGGTCCAATGTATCGTCCCTCTTGTTCCTCCTCTACATTCTCCTCCTCCTCTTCTTCATAACCATCATCTATGACTTCATACTCCGTAAGAGTTACGAACTTATATTAGGACATTCAAAGGCAATGTGCCCTAGTCCTTGGCACATATAACACCGTCGAGGGGTGCTTGGCACATTAGGCTTAGTTTCGATCTTTTGAGGTGGTTTAGAAGAGTAAGATGTGTTTGTTTTAGAAGGGGTTGTATTTGTCTTAGAGTATGGAGTGGATTTGGTAAAGGTTCAAGAAGACTCCCATTTACCTTTGGATTTGTTTTTGTTTTGGCGTTCCACCTTGTGAGCTAACAGAACTAGCTCCTCTAAGGTTGAGTAGGAGTGCAACTCAACCACATTTGCAATAGAAGAGTCTAAGCCTCCTAAGAAACGCACCAATGTTTGAGGTTCATCCTCCATTATATCACATTTCATGATGTAAGCCTCGAACTCCCTTGCATACTCTTCGACCGTCTTACTTCCTTGGCAAGAATTTGTGTTTGAGAAGTTTCTTAATCTTCTCCCAACTCCTTACTTTATCCTTTCCCAATCATTCTCTTTTGGCACACAAACTCGCCCACCAAGTTGAGGCATACTTCCTCAATTTCAATGCTACAAGCTTCACTCTTTTATCCTCCGAGATTCGCTTGTAATCAAATACTCTCTCAATGGTTCTAAGCCATTCAACAAACTCATCAGGGTCAAGTTTACCATCATAATCAGGTATATCAACCTTGATATCATTAGAAGGTCGAGGGTTGGGCCTTCTAGGACGCAAGGTTATGTCACTTGCATCATCTGAATCATCACCTCCTTCTCGTTGGTGTTGGAGTCGAATTGAGAGTTGCCTTACTTGGTCTTGCAACAAGACCATTCTAGCATCACTCTCCCTCTTTTCTCATTCGAATACCCTCAGGTTTCACGCCAATTGGCAGGGGGATTAACTTCATCTCCCATGGTTTAAACAAGTTCGAATTGGGTTGCTTGTGTTTGCGGTTTTGGGTGATTGTTTATGATGAGCTTGAGAATGTGTTTGGGGTCTAATGATGATTGAAATGGCTAGGATTTAAGTTTAGCTCTGAACCAAGATGTTGTAGAATTGGAGTAACACTCGAAGTATACAAGTTTCAAGTTTCGAACAACAACAGCACAGAGAATGGCACTGTGCCTTGACGGGGTGTTTAGATAGAATAGACAACCCAAAGACTTGAATCCACAAGCTCGATTGAATAGCAAACTCCTAAAACTACTTGGATAAGTCACACCACCAAGCAATCTAAAAGCTCCTAAGAACACAAACTAACTTGCCAAGGCTAGTTAACCATAGGCACTAAACACTTGATTTCAATCCAAGAATGCAAAGAATTAAGCAAAGTATAAAACTCACGGTTTTTGTTTAAGTCATAAAAGTCATGTCCATTTCATTCACTTTGTCCGATTTATATAGGACTTGTTACAACTTAATTTTCTGATTTTCTAAAGCAAAATAATTAAGGAAATTAGCAACCACTACTACATGTTCCAACATGTCTTAAAACATGGTAGAGTTGGGCAGCTAACTAAGTAACTAACTAAGCCACAAACGGCTAGTTGCCAACATGCTTCAAGGGTAACAACTTCTCCTATAATCGTGGCACTTAGCTTCCTCCTTTTGCGTGACTTGTTGCTATTGTTCAACCACTCTAAGCTCCACTCTTGCATGCCTAAATAGTAGGGAATGTTGTTGCCTTTGAACGTGTGAATGAGGAGCTTAGCAAACTCCTATTTTTCAACCATCCACACGCTGCACTCTCCTACTTCCTTGTTCATCTTCGTAGCTTCATTTAAGTTGTCTTTAATACATCCTAAGCTAGGAAAATGTATAGATTACAAGGACTTACAAGACTCCATAAGTAAATAAAACAATACAACTCAAAACAACTAACATGAAATAAATGTTAGGGACGAAATAACTCAAAGGAAAAATAAGACACTCCTATGGATTTAAGGACTCTAACATTCTAATTAAAGAAAACAAGAACTGATGTAACTTAATGAATCAAATTAAAGACCTCCATGAAAGAAGCATTTAACTCATCAAGTTTAAGAAGGAAGATACAATCACCAACCAAATGGATTAGTTTAGTATCCTTGACAACCATCAATGGTGGAGTAGCCTCGTCACCATCTATAACACTCGCCCTAGTATCTTCACGGCCATATAGTTTTTGAATGAATGTCGAAGTCAAAATTGTCCTTGTCCTATATGAGTGTCTTATAAGCTCTTAGTAATGCTACCTTTACTAACGCTATTACTACTTGGTTGACCTTGCAATTGAATGTAAGATTCCATTACTAAGGCTTGTTTATTTCTGGTCGGCTTCCTTGAGGGGACCATGATGTTTCTCTTACTAGAGATTATCACTAGTTGGCTAACCAGATATGTAATCTACCTTGTAGGGTTTATTACATTTTGGTCAGTGTCCTTGAAGCAGCAATGTGCACCAAAGGAATGGTTATTCCCTGTTCAGGTGATTGATTCTTAGTTTGATTTTGGTCGTTTTTTATTTTCTTTAATCTTATCTAAGTTAATGTCATTTTTAGGCCACTAGACTAGCTAGTGGTAAAAACTCCCCAAAGTGAACGACTTTGGTAAATATAAAGAAACAATATAGGGAGAAAGTAGAAATTGTATTACATGAATTTTGCTTGGCAGAGTATCAAGATACATGTATACTTTTCTAATTCTCTTTTTGTCTCGTGGCAGTTGTTGAGATTACCAACTAGTAGTGTTGTTTTTAACTATCTAAATAAGATGTCGCCTTCTTCAAAGTGTATGAATTCCAAGTGCATTGTATTGGACGTCCATCCATATATTGGAGACAAAAAGTTCCACTTCTCACTTCTTGGATTATCAAATAGGGCCCTTCTTAGTTTGGTGTTAGCTTACCCAACTCTTTAGCTCGTATAACAGCTTCCATCTTCCTAAGATGCAAACCCCTTACTTTAAGTGATCCTCTATAGCGACCTTCTTAGATATTGTCAATAATGCATTACACCTGACCTTTGGTACGTGGTCCAAGGCAGTACGCAGGGCGGCCTAATTGGCTTCTTCTATGTAAAGCATGACTCCTATGGTGGGTTCTTCAATTTCAATGGGCAAGACGACTTCAGTTCCATAGATCAACATGAAAGGTGTCTTAACTGTAGAGTTATTGGCCGTGGTTTTGATGGACCATAATACCAGTTGTAGTTCTTCAACTCATAGTCCCTTGGCATAGTCCAACTTTCTTTTTATGCCATGTGAGAGGATCTTGTTGAAGGATTCTACTTATCCATTGACCTGTGGTGGAGGACTGCAACAAAGTGGGCTTTGATCTCAACCAACCTTTCAGTTTTGGCATTTCGAACTGTGGGCCATTGTCGAAGACGTTGGATTGTGGCATGAAGAACCGTGTTATGATGTTCTTTCAAATAAATCTCTTGACGTCATTCGTCGTTATGTCTCGCACTGCCTCAACTTCTACCCATTTATTGAAGTAGTATACTGCCACAACTACCAAGTTCTTATGTCCAGCGCCCACGGGAAAAGGTCCCATAATCTCCATGCCTCATTTGGAAAAAGGAAGAGGAAACAACATGGGAGTTAGGTAATTGGACAACTTCTGATGCAAGTTTCCATGTTTCCGACAGCTATCATACTTCTTTGCTTATCCAAGAGCATCTTCTTTTAATGTAAGCCAATAATAACCAGTTCTTAAGGCTTTTTCTCCCAAGGCTCTTCCCCCAATGTGAGACACACAACTCATTCATATAGTTCCTTTAGCACTTCCAGTCCATCCTCACTGGTCATACACTTCAGAAGGGGACGATTGAATGATTTCTTTTACACGGTGTCATCCAACAACTCAAACCACTTGTCTATGGCCTTTATATACTTGGCCTCTATAGGGTCTGAAGGTAGCCGCCATGTCTTCTTGAATCCTCTAATAGGCTCCATCCATGCCGCCGCTCGACTAAGAAACATGACAAGTTCTTGATCAATATACTTTTTTGTCTTAACTTCCCAAATACTGTTCTTCGTACATCATAGTCACCCGACCTGGCCAACTTTGAGAGAGCATCGGCTTGATGGTTTTCTAACCTTGGTACTTGGTCGAGAACAAATCGCTTTAAGCGCTCTATCTCATCCTTGATCAGACGCATGTATTTTCTCATTGATGCTTCTTTTGCATTCATAATCTCCATTGACTTGACCGACGACTAAGAGAGAGTGTGATTAGGCCTCAATCTCTAAAGCCCCAGCCGCCTTACACATCTTAATACCAACGAGCAAGGCTCCTATTGATACAGGAGTAGTTAATGCAAGTTTACTAGCTCTTATGCATAAGAATGTTTCAGTAGACCTTAGCTCAATTGATATACATGGAGGACTCTTCATGGGGATGACTACTAAGGTGGTAGCATGCTTGCTAACCAACTTAGGTTATATAGAGTAGGCGTGTGACATGAGCATGTCTATGAGAGTTCTAGTTCTGTTAGAACTCATATATTTATTGCTTTCCTAGTTCTGTTTGTATTAGGAATCATGGTTTTGCCTACGTTCTTAAAATGATGCAAGTCTAGAGAGTCTAGGACTTAGGGATTTGTCCTAAGCCTATTTGGATTAGTATAGGTGTTTCGTATTAGGATTAGCATGCTAGAATTAGTATAAATATAACATATGTAGTTCGAATTTTAATATAGTGAATTAATAAGATTTCATGAGTTTCTAAAACTTGAGTGTGTTTACACAATTCTCTTGATTGTTGGTGGCTTTGCCTTTATACATTCAAAACCCTTAAATTTATTTCTTGTGGTGGCTTTGACTTTATCATTGAATAATCTAAGAACTATCTTCTTCTTTGTTTCTTTAAAATTGTTCGAACATTATTGATTTGATTACACAGCTTCCGTACTTGTTATTTGATCTTAGTAGATTAAAACATGGATGCTTGTCATATCCTCTTAGGGAGACTATGGCAATATGATCGTTTTGTGAAGTATGATGGGTGTTCTATTGTGTGCATTGCTATTGTGGGAGGTAAGAGAACAGCCTTAAAACCTTTGTCATCCTCTCATACAAAGAAGGGCTCATTATTGGTGACTGCTAAAGAGATTGAGAAGGAGTTGGAGGAAGAAAATGAAGGGTATCTCCTAATGGCATGTGAAGTAGAAGGGGAGCAGCAAGGATACCAGGTATCTAAACACCTTGAGCATGTCCTTGATGAGTACAGTGATGTGTTTCCTCAAGACTTACCTCCAGGATTGCCACCAATCCGAGGCATTGAACACCAAATTGATCTAGTTTCAGGTGCCTCTTTGCCTAACAAAGCTGCTTACAGATGTAATCCTCAAGAGACACAAGAACTACAAAGACAGATTGAAGAATTGATGTCTAGAGGGTATGTACGTGAAAGTAGGAGTCCATGTGACGTTCCTGCATTGTTGGTATCTATGAAGGATGGTACTTGGCGCATGTGCATTAAAGTAGGGTTATTAACAACATCACCATAAAGTATCGTTTTCTATCCCTAGATTGGATGACTTAATTGATGAGTTACATGGTTCTACTATCTTTTCTAAGATTGATTTGAGGAGTGGTTACCATCAAATCAGGATGAGAGAAGGAGATGAGTGGAAAACTGCATTCAAGACTAAGATGGGACTATATGAGTGGCTTGTCGTGCCATTTGGAATTACTAATGCACCTAGCACCTTCATGAGATTGATGAATGAGGTGTTAAAACCCTTCTTAGGCACATGCGTGGTGTTTTACCTTGATGATATACTTTTATATAGCAAGAGTGTGATGGAGCATCTAACTCACCTAAGGGAGGTATTTGAAGTGTTGTGCCAACAAAAGCTATATGGGAAGCTAGAGAATTGATCCATCTAAG
Organism: Beta vulgaris subsp. vulgaris; assembly: GCF_026745355.1. Taxonomy (NCBI): domain Eukaryota; kingdom Viridiplantae; phylum Streptophyta; class Magnoliopsida; order Caryophyllales; family Amaranthaceae; genus Beta; species Beta vulgaris. Next base: position 38,390,706 of record NC_079206.1, on the reverse strand, counting down.
GTAGAAGCCATCAAAAGTTCGCCTATTCCTTCCACTATTTCTGAGGTAAGAATGTTTCAGTAGACCTTAGCTCAATTGATGTACGTGGAGGACTCTTCATGGGGATGACTACTAAGGTGGTAGCATGCTTGCTAACTAACTTAGGTAGTATAGAGTAGACGTGTGATATGACCATGTCTATGAGAGTTCTAGTTCTGTTAGAACTCATATCTTTGTTGCTTTCCTAGTTATGTTTGTATTAGGAATCATCGTTTTGCCTACGTTCTTAAAACGATGGATTTTACATGATTCAAGAAGTCTAGAGAATGTTTGCAGGGGCTGTACGTCGATAAACTATTGGATGTACTACAGTTTTCTCTTGTCTTAGACGAACAAGAGAAGGGCCCAAACTTCTTCCTTCTGTTTTGGATGGTAACCTCAAAGGGGATCTCTCAAAGACGGTGTAGACCTTGTGGTCGACTGTTGTTATGGCTAATTTTTGCAGGATGACATTAACGTGATGACATAGCGACTTTGACACTAAGATGCGACAGGAAGATGCGAAGACTAAGTCAACTAAAATTAGTAATCGATTGTCCGAGAAGGAAACTAATAACCCGACGGTAATTCAGCTAACAAATCCGTTGGAGAAAATCAATTGCATGAAGGAAGTAGATTTTGTCAGTTGAGCTTTGTTAGGAGAATCTCCTATAATCAAGGAACGGTTACCTTTGTAATTGCTTAGGAAATTAATAGGGCATTTAAGTAGATCAAGCCAAAGAGAAAAATACGGCATATGATATACAAAAACAGAGGCAAGAGCGAGATCATACACACGAGGACATTCTACACTTGTGCTTAGAAAAAGAACTTAAGCTGTAACGATTGTCGCTCATCTATAACGACAGTCCCTGATAGTAGATTGGTGGAACCACCTGCACCCACGATTTTTACCCACCTTCATTAGGGTTTTCCGCGTCACCATTTCTTTGTGTTCTTCCCTTTAATCCCCTTTGCATTCATTTCTTGCATTGTCATACTCACAATCTGGTTAAATCGTCTCTAACTTTAATTATGTCGTAAGAGGCAAATTTTAGCATAAATAGTTTGGCTCCCACCGTGGGGCATAACCAGATCAACTATTGTTCAAACCCATCAAATGGCCAGAACACCAAATCTCGAAGAAATGCAGAGGTTATATGACCAAATGAGAGTAGAGATACTCGAAATGAAGCAAGTTAATGAGCGTTTATCCTCTGACTTCTCATCGTCGCAGGAAAAGCTTCAAAAGCTGCAAGAGGAGTTAGCGTCGTCCAAAGCCTCAAAGGTCCAGCGTCGTGCCAATATGGACGACATCCCCTTATGCAGAATTATTCTGATTCAAATGTTGTCGAATCCGAAGATGACGCAGAGTTCGATGACGAAGAGCCCTTGAATTACGCAGAAAAGAATCTTGGCGAGGGAGAAGCAGATCCCATGGCGAAGCGCATGATCCTGATTGAGAGGCAGAATAGGCGCCTAATGAAGCTCATCTCCCAGCTCCCTGGAGCTCTAACGCCAAGCATCGTAGAGCATCCTGATGGTTATGCGGCATCACCGTTCGTAGAGAGGATCTCAAAGGCCGTGCTCCCCAAAAAACTCAATCTGCCCTTCCTCGTTGCCAATTATGACGGTTCGACCAATCCAGGCGAGCATGTCGCCCAATACAAGCAGCTGATGTGGCAAGCGTCAATTCCTTGGCACCTGGGGGAAGCCTGTATGTGCAAGTCTTTCGGAGCTACACTCACCGGTCCTGCCCTCAAATGGCTTGGATCCCTTAAGCCAGGAAGCATCAGCAATTTTTCCACTCTAGTCAACAAGTTTATGAGAAATTCGAAGGCAGTCGCAGCCTGGAGAAGCAGACGAGCGACCTATATGGCGTCGTCCAAGGACCTAAAGAATCTGTTCGCGATCATTATAATCGCTTTAATAAAGAGATGATTAGCATTAAAGATCTTGATACTAAGACTGCTATTGAATGTTTCAGGAAAGGTCTAATTCTGGGATCAAAACTCTACAACCATCTGACGAAGTATCCGTGTCAGACGTTCGAGGAAGTCAAGTCGTGAGCATTGGCACAGATGAGGCTAGAAGAAGATGATGCCATAGTCAACACCATATCAACGCGTCATGCGCCAGAAAATCCCAACGACCGGAAGGCTTTCGTCCCCAAGAAGAATAATTGGCGAAACCATCCGTACAGTCGCCCAAATCAGGTAAACAATGTTACTGACGTTGCCGATAATGCAGGTAGTGACGTAAGGATTCTATGTCGACGTCGGGGGCATCGCAAACGCCTTAACCAAGCTCGGAGCGCTCGTTCGGTGGCCACGAAAGAGTGATCGCGCAGATGCGCAAAAAGATCAAACCAAATGGTGTCAATTTCATCATGATCATGGTCACAAGACGGAGGAGTGCATCGCGTTATTATGAGAGGTCGCGTTCATGCTCAATAAAGGACACCTTCAAGATCTCCTGAGCGACAAAGGCAAGGCGTCCTTCGAAAGAAATCCTGCACAGCCAATTCCGCATGCGTCACCGACGCATGTAAAAGTAATCAATGTAATTTTTGGCGGGTCTGATGTGTGTGGACTAACGTACTCCGCAACCAAAAGGCTAGCAAGAGAGGGTACTCCCTCGTCCGCCGTTTTTAAATCTTGCAGGTCTAAAGAAGAACGCAAACTAGAGGCGATGGCGATCACCTTCGACGACGATGATGTGTGCAACGTGGAGCACCACGATGGATTGGTCATATCCTTGACAGTCAGTAACTGCCTTTTGAAGCGAGTATTAGTAGATGGACGTAGCTGAGCCATATCATATTCAAAAGCGCCCTCGAAGGTATGGGATTGTGTGATAAGGATATTACTAAAAGATCCACTGTTTTAGTTGGTTTCAGCGGAGAGGCCCAACACACCGTCGGAGAAATCACATTGCCAACGCTAGCCAAAGGCGTCAATCTGCCAACCAGATTCAATGTCGTGGATTGCCCATCTGCATACAAACATCATCCTCGGCACTCCATGGATCCACAAAATGAAGGCCGTCCCGTCGACTTATCATCAGACGTTGAAGTTCCCGAGCAAGTGGGGCGTCCAAGAAATAAAGGGCGTGCAAAAATCCGCGAGAGAATGTTATAGCTCGTTGCTCAAACCTCCAAAGGAAGCCATCTAGCAATTAATGGATGGATCAGCGTCCGACGCGACCAATGAACAGGATGTGGATGAAGTGATGCTCGATCCGTCCATCCCAGATCACGTCGTTCGAATCGGAGCGACGTTGTCGTAAGAAATACGAGGTCAGTTAATTGATTTTTCAAAGGCTAATAAAGATTGTTTTCCCTGGTCCCATGAGGACATGACAAGAATAAGTCCAGACGTCATAACACATAAACTCAACGTCGATCCCGATCACAAGCCAGTAAAGCAAAAGAGACGCAAATTCGCGCCTGAGCGAAACTAAATCATCAACGACAATGTCCAAAAGCTGATCGACACTAGAAAGATTCCCGAAGTAAAATACCCAGATTGGCTAGCCAATGTCGTGGTCGTGAGCAAGAAGAACAGGAAGTGGAGTGTCTGCATAGACTTCACAGACTTGAACAAAGCATGTCCCAAAGATCCGTTCCCTCTCCCCCATATTGATGCGATGGTTGACGCGACGGCAGGTCACGATCTCTTGATGTTCATGGACGCATATTCTGCGTACAATCAAATACTGATGCATCCGGACGATCAGGAAAAAATAGCGTTCGTCACCGACAAAGGTATATATTGTTATAAGGTTATGCCTTTTGGTTTGAAAAATGCAGGTGCCACCTATCAACGATTGGTCAACCAGATGTTTAAAGATCAACTGGGCGACACTATGGAAGTGTATATAGATTATATGCTCGTCAAATCCAAACAAGCAAATGATCACGTCCAACACTTGTCGGCAACGTCCTCCGAAGGTATGCCATGAAATTTAATCCTACTAAGTGCACATTTGGAGTGTTTGCAGGAATGTTCCTAGGATACGTTGTAACACAATGAGGAATCAAAGCTAGCCCAGATCAAATAAGGGCCCTCATCCATATCCAATCTCCAAGGAATGTCAAAGCCGCGCTGAATCGCTTCATATTCCGGTCGTCTGAAAGATGTCACTTTTTCTACGACGTCCTGAGGAAGAATATAGGCTTCGACTGGTCGCAGCAGCATGAAGACGCGCTACAAGAGCTCAGAAAACACCTAGCGTCACCACCATTGATGTCAAAGCCTAACGACGGAGAGACGTTGCAGCTTTATCTCACTGTGAGCGGAGTATCTGTCAGTGCTGTCCTGACGCGAGAAGCAGAAAGTCAGCAGCTCCCAATCTATTACGTCAGTAAGTCTCTGCTAGACGCAGAGACCAGGTATTCCTCATTGGAAAAACTCATCCTAGCTATAGTAGTTGTTGTTAAAAAACTTAGACACTATTTCGAGACACATACTGTTATTGTTATGACTAACTATCCTGTCAAATTTTGTCTTGCGACATCCTGAGTTGACAGGACGCATGAGTAAGTGGGCGATAGCGCTCAGTGGATACGATATTCAGTTTCGTTCCAGAACAACCATTAAGTCACAAGCATTGGCAGATTTTGTGGCGGACTTTAGCCCAGAGCTAGAGAAGCTTGCGATTGACGAAGTCGCATAAATTAACCTTGTAGACTGTGAACCTTGGATATTATTTGTTGACGGATCCTCTAATTTTCGTGGTGCAGGTCGAGGTGTTGTGTTAAAGTTGCCACTAGGGGGCAAGGTAGTACGAGCCATTTGCTGTGAATTTAGAGCAACGAACAATGAGGCCGAGTACGAAGCACTTATAGCGGGAATGACGTTAGCAGAAGACATGGGAGCAAAGGCGTTAAAAGTCTTCAGCAACTCACTGCTAATAGTTAGCTAAATCAAAGGAGAATTTGCGGCGAGAGATTCTAAAATGGCTATGTACTTAGAGATAGCTCGGCTAAAGAGTAAAGTATTTAACCCGTTTGACATTTTGTAGATACCAAGAGACCAGAATACGCAGGCAGACACACTGGCCAACCTTGGATCCTCCTTGAGGGACATTTCATTCACTTCCGTCCCCATAGTCCATCTAGCAAATCCTGCAGTCGCTAGGAGTGGTGGAGAAACCGTCGCAACAACGACTGAACGTCTTCAAGACGATGGCAACAACGATCCCAATGCTGATCATGATGTCGCAAATGATAAAGGCGAAGCCACAGCAACGAATGACCTCGATAGTGAGGACGTAAGTGTCAGTTGGACAAAACCATTTTATGACTATCTTACTAACGACATACTTCTAGCAGATAAGGCAGAAGCGCGCAGAATTCGATTTAAAGCGTCGCGATACGTGCTCATTCAAGGAGTATTGTTCAAAAAGTCTGCCGCAGGCCCCTACCTACGTTGTTTGGAAAAAGATCAGTGGAAGCAAGTCTTAGAGGACCTACATGAAGGGACATGTGGAAACCACTCAGGAGGACATAGCTTATCCAACAGAGCGTTGCGTATGGGTTACTACTGGCCTACAATGAAAAAAGACGCAATAAGGTATGTCACTAAGTGCGATAGCTGTCAACGACACGCAGGTATAACGCATAAACCCTGTGAGATTTTACATCGTTCCTTAACACCTTCGCCTTTCATGAAATGGGGCATGGATATAGTTGGCAAATTACCTCCAGCCCCAGGTCAAAAGGTCTTTATGTTGGCACTAACTGATTATTTTTCTAAATGGATAGAAGCAGATTCTTTTCAACAGGTACGCGACAAGGAAGTGATTTCTTTTATATATACTAACATAATTTGCAGGTTTGGTGTCCCGTCCGAAATAATATGCGACAATGGGTCGCAGTTTATTATCAATAACACGAAGCATTTTTGTGACGAATGGAACATAACGTTGTTAACGTCAACGCCAAGGTATCCGCAAGCCAACAGACAGGCTGAGTCTAGCAACAAGACGGTCATTGATACCCTGATGAAACGACTTACAGCCAAGAAGGGCAAATGGGCAGAGGCACTGCCTTCCATCTTATGGGCTAATTGCACGACACCGCGCACTGCGACAGGACAAACGCCGTTTTCGTTAGTGTATGGTTGTGGAGCTGTTCTGCCATCTGAAGTGAACGTCCGACATAGATTGGTTTAATGACGGAGCAGTAGAACTGCAATGAGCTTGTCAACGATCTGGATACCATTGAGGAGTTGTGCGACGCAGCGTTAGTGCGTATGGCGGCTCAGCAGCAAATAGTCGCAAGAAGTTTCAACAAAAACGTTCAAGCAAAGTCCTTCGTTGAAGGCGATTGGGTCCTAAGGAAAGTGTTTCAAAACACAATAGAGGTTAACGCTGGCAAGCTAGGACCTAAATGGGAAGGACCATACCAAATTAGTAAGATAGTAGGCAATGGAGCCTTCCAATTGGTCCGACGTGACGGAAGTTTCATGCCACGTAGTTGGAACGCTACGCATCTTATGCAGTATTTCTTCTAGAAAGTCATTCCCATTTGTTTCAATAACGTCGCAACGATCTTACAACGCGACAAGTAGACGTTTATTTTATTATGCAGTAAAATAAAAAGTGACGTTATCGCTACCTATAGCCTTTATGTTTTTCCCTGCTTCAATAAGCGTGTCACGGCGGATGTCTTGCCATTAAGTGCCACGATTGTCTACAATGTTCCACCTATTTCCCTAGCAGTCACATGTAAGTATTTATATGTTTTTCATGTATATTCTAAGTTTCTAAGTCCAAACGTTTCGTCTGAACGACCAATGAAGGCTGACTCAGCGCCTGGCCATGTCCTTATAACGTCAAAAGAACGACAGAAATGCACGTATGTCGCACGAACAAAAAATATAAGATTAATTCAAAAACACATAGTTGTCAAAAGTTAAGGTCACTCCCATGAGTGACCCAAAAGTACAAAAGAAAGAGTCACTCCCTTGAGTGACCTAAAACAAAGTTTGGTAAAATTCTAAAAGATAAACGCAAAGAGGCATAAGGTAAAGCAACTAAAGACTAGGCGTCTAAGTTCTTGTCGGTCTCCTTTTCTGGTGACGCAGCAGGCGGCGGGACGGTGGTTGGGGCTTCCTTCTCAGTCTCCGGTTCAGGCGGCACGTCTGATGCAATAAAGCCAGTGCAGGACGATGCATTATCATCCATCTTTGGCGGAGAATCTGCCGTCGCAGCCAGTTCATCTTCATCCATCAAGTCCTTCATTCCTCCCATATATTTGAGGTAGAGATCTATGTCTTTTGGAGGCGTCCAAGATGTCGTCTTCTTCATCAAGAATTGGTACATAAGCTTAGCCCTGACCCTCGTGGCCACTTCAGCCTGGAGCAAGTCTAACTCGTTATTTTGTGCGTCAACCGTCGCTTAGAGATCCTTGATTTCTTGACGTGACGAGCTTTTATTTGTTCCAACTCGTCTCCATTTTTCTTTAGAGTCTCCTCCATGTTTTTATGGTCGACTTGTAAGACTCCACTTCAGATTCCTTGGACTTTATGTCCGACTCAGCTTTGTCAACCCTCTACTACATGGTCTGATGACCCTTCAGCAGTGTCGACATCTCCCTCTTGGCCATAAAGAGATGATGTGATGACTATGCAAAGAGAAAAGATACGTGTCAGTTCGTAATTATAAATTGTTGTTAAACGTCGTAACGACCATAGTTAAACCAAATGACCATACCTGGAAAAGAAGCTCCAAGCCATCCGACATCATGCGAGGGAGGGTGTGCTCCCTTATCCTTTTCTGAGCATTAGGAAAGAGGAATACGTCAGCCTCCGGCCATATTGACTGCTCCAGCGACATAAAGTCGTTGGGGACGGTCACAGTGTATGATGGCACACCCTTGTCAAGAGGGGCCAGGAACTCAGTTTTGCGCGTTTTTGGCGCAATTTCTTGTTCGTCGTCCAGATGGACGACGACTGTGGTGTCTTTCTTCGTCGACGTCGTCGACGCAGACACAGTGCCGGTAGAATATTCCCTCTTGTGTTTGCGTAGCATCTCTGCTAGCGCCTGGCTGTCCATACTTCCTCTAGGACGTGATTGTGATGAAGCTGTCAACAAGTGTTTAGTCGTTAAGATATTCTGATATCGTTAGAATCTAAAGCAGAAGGAAAAGGCAAACTTACCAGATGCCATAGATGAGCAGCTGTCTTGGTTAGCAAATAGGATTCGCCTGAATTGTCTGTCTTCCTCTGACGCCTCCGAAAATTTGTCACAAAGACGCTGGGATTCGTCACGATACGTTACTGGGTTAAGACCTGCAGAAGAAACGATGTAAGAGTGGCGTTAACGACGCGACACAAAGGAAAAAAACGATTGAAATTAAACAAACCTTCTGTGTTCCAGCCACCAATCAAGGATTTCCCAGCTTCTCCTAGAGACGATTTCTTCACGAAAACGTATCTGTTCTTCCATCCTCTGTCGTTTGATTGAATTCCCCCGACTAATGGTTCTAATCTTGCTTTAGCATGAAGGGCTATCCTATTCTTGGATTTAACCCTAATTTCATAGTAGAGTAAGAGATCGTGAAGAGTAAAGGCTTCTTCCCAAGACGTCGTCACTCTGTCAACGACGCTTAGAATTCGCCAAACATGGGGCATAATCTGCCCTGGGCTGATCTGATAGATCTGCATCAAGTCTTTGGCTAGGGGGAGAAAGGTAGTCTCAGACCTATCTTAAAAGGGTACTCGTAAAGCAACACCCAGGTGGTGGGGAATGTCTCCGGTAGTTCAGACGACTCTGCGTTCCTAATAACTGTGTCGACAGGCAAGTTTCCTAACTCTAGAAACCTCATCATATCTTCCTCAGTCATGGTCGGCTGTTCATCCTCGTTCTCACTTCTTTTTTCTACGACTTTTTCTTTTCCCGTCGACTTTTCCTGGTTTTTCATGAAAGTCCTAATACTGCGCGTACTTGGGACCATGGACGCAATTGAAGAAGAAGGGAAAGTGCGAAACAAAGGAACTAAAAGCAGTAGGAATTTACCTAGCACTAGAGATCAGTTTTCCGGCGGAGAAACGTATGAAAGTTATGGAAATATTTTTGCTTTAAAGGGAGAAACGCGGTATTTATACCCCCAAGAGTAATCATTATTCTAGGTTAACGGGTAGAAATTAACGGCTCTTTGAAATCATCTTTTTGTGTTGTGACCTTTGGGTTGCCTTGTGGGTATTTTTTATCTAAGTTTCACCGCAGTATTTTTTCCTTATCTGTAGCTCGAGATTTTTCAGCTAAGTATTTTGGTTACGTTACAAGACATTTCACTTGATGTGATTTTCTGATTTTTTAACAATTGTCTCATGGTCTTTGTGTTACCCCATTTCGACAATTGGGGGCAAACTATTATGGCTAATTTTTGCAGGATGACATTGACGTGATGACATAGCGACTTCGACACTAAGACGCGACAGGAAAATGCGAAGACTAAGTCAAATAAAATCAGTAATCGATCGTCCGAGAAAGGAAGGTGATAACCCGGCGGTAATTCAGCTAACAAAGCCGTTGGAGAAAATGAATCGCATGAAGAAAGGAAGTAGATTTTGTCAGTTGAGCTTTGTTAGGAGAATCTCCTATAATCAAGGAACGGTTACCTTTGTAATTGCTTATGAAATTAATAGGGCATTTAAGTAGAAAAAGCCAAAGAGAAAAATTCGGCATATGATATACAAAACAGAGGCAGGAGCGAGATCATACACACGAGGACATTCTACACTTGTACTTAGAAAAAGAACTTAAGCTGTAACGATTGTCACTCATCTGTAACGACAATCCCTGATAGTAGATTGGTGGAACCACCTCCACCCGTGGTTTTGACCCACCTTCATTGGGGTTTTCCGCGTCACCATTTGTTTGTGTTCTTCCCTTTAATTTCCTTTGCATTCATTTCTTGCATTGTCATACTCACAATCTGGTTAAATCGTACCTAACTTTAATTCTATCGTAAGAGGCAAATTTCAGCATAAACAACTGTTGAAATGTAACAGCTTTCTTTGTCTCTAAGTGCTCACGGACATCAAGTTCCATTAAGTGTCCATTTGGACGAGCATCTTCTTGGGTCCTAACCACCAGGTTCCAGTCCATCTTCCTTCGCTGCTCACTGCATTCTGGCTGTATTTCTCTGGTTGTTCTCCTCGAGGGTTCCTGTTGAGCAGGTCGGTTTGGACCTGGACGATTCTCCTAGGAACATCCTCTAAGAGGAACTGGATTGTTAGCAGCTGGATCTGGATTGACTTGGAAATAAGCATATTGTTCTTGATCTAAACCTGGACGACTGCTGGCATCTTAGTCTAGAAGTCATTCAAGACGTTCTCTAGATGAGGAACAGTCACATGTCGTTCAAGATTTTCTTGGATGACGAGTACATGGCTCTGTCCAGGAATATTGACTATGAAAGGTGGTGGTATATCCCTCCCTCGAGGTGGTCGTTCGTCATCTATGGTATCTTCAAATTGAACTTGAAAACTTCGATTCCTTGTCACGTTGGACGAGTGATAATCAGTCATCGTTGCGTCTCCCCCACAGGCGGCGCCAAATGTTCTGGACTACATGACCGACATGTAAATTTTTATCTTTTAAACTGTTCTTCAACGGAGACTCGTGCAGTGATGTTTGAATCTCGTAACCCGAGCCTAAGCTTCGTTCCCAAACCTCCAAAAGAAGGTACCAACCCGGGAGGTTTGGGTGGTGGTTCCCCCTCTGAAGCTTGAGTCAGGTATCAGGAGTGAAAAGAAAAAGTACAGATAGAGAGAAAGTGAGATCTAGTGTATTTTCATAAAGTATAGACACACTGTTCCAAAAAGTTATCTTTCTCCTGATTTCAGTGAACTATTTATAGTTTTTGATCTTGAATGCTACCATTTGACGTCACCCTAAAATAAGGGCACCTGATTGGTTAGGCAATCAGATCTTGACACGTGACAGGCAATGATTGAATGGTAAACCCAGCCAACCATGTGCCGCCGTTTTTTGGGATTGGGGCCCTAAATATTCTTCAAGCCAAAAGTTGGACTTTTACTCCTTTCACATTAAAAACATAGGGTTTTAACTAGGGCTGTGAAAAACTGACCCAAACCGTTGACTGAACCCGAACCCAGCCTGAAATAAGCGGGTTTGGGTTTGATTTTTGACCCATTTGAGTAAATTGGTTGGCACGACTTACCCATTTAATTAAATGGAATTAGGTTGAGGTTAACATTTTTTTTACTCCTACTGAGTGGACACATTGATGGTCTTGATGGATCCACGTGTCTCCAGGAGAGCAATTGATTATTTAGGCTACAACGAAATGTACACCAATATCATATGGGTTAATTAATACTATATCACAAAATAGGGGGGTTGCGTGAGACAACGAAATTCGGGAGCGGTAATGGTTACATGAAGGAGTGCCAAGAATAGTGCAAATTATCATTTTATCTGAACCTTTGAATGAAGCACTTAAGCGAATACTTTTTCATTCGAAAGGTTACTATAGTGTTATAGAATCTAATAAATGGTTATACAAACTTAAATAAAACAAAAACCAAAGTTGTACACTATACAATATGATACCATTTTGTTTATTTTTTATTCTTTACCAAAAACAAAATAAAAGTTCAATAAATTCAGTCAAATTCATGTAAGTTCACATAAAATCTAATAAAAATAATAAGGTCTAATAATGACTAATTTACACTTATAATGAAGACATGTTCTTTACAAAAAAAAAAAATAAACATCATTCACTAACTCCTTATCAGATGTATTACACTTTTTTACATAATTTTATTGAACCTGGCATGGTTTTTCATGATTTTATATTACTATCAATAAATTTGTATTTTGTACTTCATATGAAAATAGTTTAATTTTAAAAAGTAATAAAATTGATTAAAATTATATGTATTAGATTTAGACAAACCACATAAACTATTTTTTAGTGAGATTATTCAAATTTTTAATATAGAGGACGAATTATAATGAGATTATACAAAATTTTATTGAGAATATATATACATCTATTCATTTTTTACTGTGAAATACAAATAAATAGGACTATAACAATTATTTTTAAAAAACAATAAATAATAACATAATTACAGATTTTTCATACAATTCTTGAGGAAGAAAAAAATATATTCCAACTACTCTCTTCTCTTTTTTCACCCTTGTCATCTAATTTTTAATATTTTGATCCATTTTTTAGTTCCTCTCTCACTTTTCAGGATCTCTCCACACCTTTTCATTTTGAGTTCTCCAATTTCTCACTTTATTAGTTTATATGTATATATTAATATTCAAATTTCTATATAAATAATTATAACCTCTATCAATCATTGACAATATCAAATGCACTTCGTACAATGATTCACTTATGAATGTGAAATATATGCTACTAACTAGACAAGTATATTACTACTTGAATTTTTTGCGCTCAATACATCAATTTACCCTTTTTTTGTTTTTATTTGTATGCACAACAATGTAGAATGTTCAAACAATTGGGTTGATATTGGTGTTGATAGTTTTAGATAATATGATGCATTGTAATGATAAAGTAAAATTTGGTTCAATAAGTATTTTAGGGGTTGTGGTGGGATTAAGCAGGGGTTGTAACTTGTAAGGGTGGGTGAAGGTGCTGGCGATTGGTGGTGAATGTGTTGGCGGGGGTAGTGATAGTGGTGATTATGGAGGAAGAAGAACTAGGGGAGCGAGAAAAAAAAATTGATGTACTAATGAACAAATGACAAAAAAAACACTAAAAAAAAAGGCATTTGATTGGAAAAAAAAAACAGATGCAATAATGAACAAATGAAAAAAACAACAGTAAAAAAATAAAAAACAATTTAGTAAAACGAAATATAATCAAATTTTGATAAAGGGAGAAGTAATAACCTAGATGACACTAAATATAGCGCACCATGAATCAAATCCCGTAAATACTCAGTGATGTAAATGAATAATTGACAAGCAAGAAATCTTTTCAAACTTGATCTTAATTATTTTCGTCCTTCTTCTCTCGAATCACCTTCAGTTCCATCGCCAGCTCAAGTACCAAATAATCTAAAGAAAAGCTGCATGGAAGTTGATGGATTGCACTTCGAAATTCACTAACATCTAATAAGATAGTGAAGGTTGTTTGGTTTGCCTAAACTATCCAAAATTGATATTTTACTATTTCATTTCAAGAAAGATCGGGATCAACAATTTTGTTGGATGTTTTTTTCTTTTTTAAATGGAAGAGGAAATTCAGCAGAATAAATGATGGGAGTGAGTCGTGGGGGTATATCTTACCTATATTTGTTTTGGAATTAGGTATATGATATAAGAAAATAACATGTGGGACCGATTTAACGAGAAAATACGTTTAGCAACAAATTGCTTAATTATCTAATGAAAACCTAATCTAAATGTTAAAAAATATTAAAAATATTATTTACAAAATTCATTGTACCATAAAGATAAAAGTTATTAGTAAATATGTTCCGTTCTAAAATAAAGAAAACATGGGAGCACGAGAATAAAGAAGAGGAGAGTGATAGAGAGAAACGTAAGAGGGGTCTATATGATGAAGATAGAGAAAGATATGTAATTGCCAAAAAAAAAAATCATACTTTTTGAACGAAAAAAATCCCGTGCATCATACACGGGTCCCGGAGCTAGTATACTCATATTAGGGTATCTCAAGACGAGACTGTAAAGCAAAGTTAGGCACTAATTGCTTCAATATTCTAAAGATATCTTACATAATTTGACCAAAAGTTTGAAGAGTACGTTAAAAAGTAACGGAAGTTCTCCCTATCAAAAAGAAGCAAGGGCAAAGTTAGGCACTAATTGCAAGATTTGCTTGACGATCGTAGTTTTTATGAAGGAAATTTTTGTTTGATTCAACTTATGTATTTGTTTGATTCGATTGCTTATGTAGATGTCGTATGACTTTTTATTAATGAATTAATTTTACTATTCAAAAAAAAAAAATCTGAATTTTCCACTCTTCAAAAAAAATCTAAATTTTAAAATTTCAAAATCAAGTACGGCAACCATTCTAAGATCGAGTATGTCAAAATTAAGGTTATAAATTGAAGTAGATGTCAAACTTCTCAAGAATTGGCTTATATGAGTTAGATACACAATTTGACATGTAAAATTAAGAAAGTCGCACATTGTTTAGGCATGGCCTAGTATAAAAATGTGTACTAATTAGGGGCGACCTAAACAAGCAAACCTTGTGAAACCTTAACACACAAACTGTCATGCCAAAAATCAAAACGCACATCATCAAAACACAAAGTCTTAGGTGTAATTGTTACACAATAATTTATTGTGAAACAACTCATACGAATAAAATTTACAATGAAGAACAACATCATTTTTGACTTCTCAACCCAGACCCGGTTAGACCCGATCCATTTTTAATTTTGAGTGTTTGGATTTAGAATTTAGAGACCCGTTGAGTGTGGCTCGAATGGGTGTTAAAAATCGGGTCTAGGTAGGGGTGAAAGTTCGTTGCACGGTTTGGATTAGAGCCTAATCCACTCCAATTCGAACAAAATTTCAATTTCAAATTTTCCAAACCGATTAAAGTTTGAATCCGATCCAATCCAATCCAAATTTCATGCTCTAAATTGGATACGATCCGAAAATCCAATTTTTAAAAACACTAGTTTTTCGATGAAATAAATTAAGCACAACAGCAGCCATATAGATTTAGAAAATAAGGAATTAAGTGTTGTTAAGATTTTAGGGGAAGGGTTAGATACGCCTAATGGGCTATGCACTAGGCTTTTCTAAAAAAATATTCAGTTTAATACAAGACATATTGCTATTCGGTTATATTAGATTTTTCGATCCAATTACCCTCAATCCAATCTGATCCGAAAATTCAAATTTCCAAAAAATCTCAATCCCAATACAATCCGAACACAACAAGAATACGATGCGAATTGCTGATTCGAATTGGATTAGATTGGATTTAACTTTTACCCCTAGGTCTAGAACCCGATCGGCTAGATTCTGACCCAGACCCAACCTAGACCAGTCCTACAGACTCATTTTCTTTTACTTATATAAAGAGTAATGATTTTTTTAAGCTAATATTTGAATTTTTAGCTTTTCACGCAACCATTGAGCCAAATGACTCAAACTTCTCATATCATCCATTGCCAACTGGAACTGAGGCCAACTTGTTGTGAATGTTTTAATTTGAAATGATTTGTAGAAGAACTGGCCTAATAACTAAAAAACGAGTGTAAAAAATACGAGTGAATTTTTTTTTCTAAATAAGCTTGATACCCGTTTCGGACTCGTTTTAGACCAAAGACCTTAAGCAAGGATGCAAATTTTCATACCTCGTGGGTCTAGGGTTGGGTTCAAATCAAAATTCAGAATTGGAATTGTTTATTTCAGAACCTATAGGATCTAGTTTCCCCCAAATCGATGTCATCTTCTTAGAATTTCAATATCATTAACTATATTCAACAAATTCGAATAAGATGCAAGTTTCCAACCACTATCTAAAATTATAATGAATTTGTTGAGTTATGAAATGGTCGAGTTTGGAATCAAGCCGTCGGACAGCGGCTGAGGACGAACAAAACTTCAATCCCAAACTTCTTCGACGCTTGCTAATGATATTGTTGCAGATTTCATTGTGAAATATTGCAGATTTTTTCGGAAATTTTGAAGATAGAATGCTATGGTAGAGAATCTTAGATTTCCATGTTCGAGAAGGAGAGAGAGAAATAGTTGAAACAGAATTGGGTGACTTATGACTCTAGAAGAAAAAGGTGGAGGCTATTTCACATGTATGAGTCTTTGTTACAACATACTTACGATATTTACACCTAAATGATCTTTTATAAAAAAAAGCTTCCAATAACATGAACGTCCTGTGTCGAAGATCACTTGAAATATTTCTCCCCACATGCTTGCCGATATGTCATTAAAAATTATAAAAAAAATCTTATATCTTAAAACTAAACATCAAGGTGAATCTAACAAGATCCCACATTACTACATTTTTTCTAGTGTAAGATTCACAAAATACGACGAAATGAAGTGTGTAAATAGAGCTGAAGTGAAACGTTTCAAATATTTGCAAACAAAGAAAGTATATAGCCCCCACCCCCGATCATCAACTCCACAAATTGCTTATTGAGAGCCTAGCCTCACTCGTTAGTATGAGGAAGAGAAATCAAGAATGGGTTTTACTGAAATACGCTTTATGCATGCAGCACCCCCTCTCTTGCATAATGAAGTTGTGGAGCGTGCACGTTGCTTCCAGGCTCCTGGCTATACAACTCAGAATGTGGTAAATTGCCATTATTATTGGCCAAAACAGCTTAAGGACCATCAAAACGTAATAGAAATCGGCCATCAGTTTATGTTATAGTCAACAAGCCAATCTTCATGAGTAAGATCGCACCCACTTCTTATACAGTTATACTTCAGAAAGGGATGCTGCTTAACTAAATAAGAGAGAAGCATACAATCAAATATCCCAGCTGCCAACGTAACTGAGTACCTATGGTCCCTGAAAACCAGAACATATGTAAAAACGCATAATGGCCAGAAGAGCAAATAAAAACGAGAACATAAACCATATTTTGACCGCTTTATACTTTCTAACCTGTTCTAACAAAAAAACTGAACCAAAAGGAATACAGTTAGTGAGTTTTGTCTTTAGCAAGGAGTGGGCACAGCTGCCATGCTTTCATCAACAATAAATGGTATAGGCTTTGTTGGAGCAGGTAAACGCCCAATACTATCTATTTTATCTGCAAGTTTTGGTGGAGGCCGAGCTGCTTTAGGAAGTAGCCTTCCCTTCTTAGCAAACCACTCAGGCTTTAGCAATGCTTTCAAACCTAACTTATTGTAGTGCACTTTCCTCACAGATCCTCCTGCAGCCTCCACAGCTGCCTTTGCTCTCACTGTCACCCTAGACACCTACAGCAGCATATTTAACCAAAGTTTTCAGCTGAAATTTGATAGACAAAGTACATTTTATGTTTTTCATCTCCTTTTGTAACAGATCAATACAGCTTTTCAAGCAGAAATCAGTTCGACTCAGCATTGCTACACACCTAAACAAGATATGACATTATCTGCTTTTTATTACAGATATACATTTATATGTTGATGATATTCTTTATAATTAAGCTAGCTGGGAGCAAAGGTCCTCTCAGGGTGTAAAGAAGGAAGTCAAGCTACATGTTAGCAATAAATTCCTCCTCAGGGTGCAATACATGGGATCAGCTCACATGAGCTGAGATCTCCTCTATCTATTTCTTTCTCTTTTATTACTGCTAGCAATCAATCATAATAGAGCAATGACTGTTGGCTCAAAGAAGACCCAGACAATGCCTTCATTCAGTATGACTTTATGTTCAGCGCTTTCGGCAACCCTGAGGATGTGACACTATTTCTCGTTGCGGAGAAACCTCTAAAAATAATGGAGCATTATATGATAATCTAATTTGTGTAATAACTCGAAGGGGAGGTAACCTATTGGCATAATATTGGATTAGCAAATTTCACAATCAAGATGAAGAGCATCCAGAAGAGGCCAGACATAAAGCAGTGTACTGCGGAAATATCATTCTTTTCAACATACCAGAGAGACATGGAACACAATTTACCTCAAGATGGATCGGCCATTTTATTTGTTCAGCACCACGTCCCATCAGCCTCACTCCATCCTCTATCTGCTTCCCTATAGCTCCTGCCTCCTATTGGTGGCCAATGTTTGAAATGTAAAGCCAGCAAAAACCAGCTATAATGAAAAAAATAGAGCACGCTCATTAAGATATACAAACCTTGAGAGTTTTCATTGTGATCAGCTCGGATGAATCAATTTTTCCCATATTTATAAGCTTGGCAATCTTTCCCAAACCTATTGGCTGCGACAAAGACATCAGGAAAAATTTATATGAAAGCAAACAATTAAGCAGAAAAAAGTAGAATTGTACTAAAGATTCCCTGTAAACATGAAAGTTGAAACTCAAGGTCACAATATCAGCTAATACAAACCCTGTATAATTAATACAAGCTTAAATTCTAAACAAGATTTAACCCAAGAAACCAAAATTCAAAAAGCTCAAACAGAAGGTAAATTAATTCCACAAGAAACACAAAACCAGGGGCTTTAAAGGCAATATGCACAAATAGATCATGTAAATTTCAAAAATTGAAAGCTTCTTCAACAACTATAGGGTACATTGTACTTTTAGAAACAAGAAACAGCAAGTTAATACTTTCATAAGAACCTGGACAATATCTAACACTATGATCATAATGTGGATTAAATGACGGATGCATATTTACTCTGTTATTACTTCCTTCGTCCTAGAATAGTCCGAACACTTTCCGTTTATGTTTGTCCCAAATTAGTTTGAACACTTCCATTTTTGTGTAATAGACCCAAATTATTAGGCCAGCCCAAATCAGGCCACCAGTGACTTTCTCTTACTCTAGGCGCTACGTGAGAAGGAAGGATTCTGGGGCAGGTCTAGCAGCACCTGAATCTGTGACTTGACAGAGGGGTAACAGACGGATAGCCAAGTGGTAAGCTGTGGTTTATTGCCAATGATTGAGGAAGGAGCAGAGAAGTTTCTTAAGAGAGCGAAATAGTACTATAGTAGTAGTATAAATAGAGAATAGTAATCAATAGGAATTTTTATCCAGAAAATTATTCTTCATTTGTCTCTAGTGGGAGTGTGGGGATCACTCGAATACCTCTTGTATCTTTTTCTTGCTTTCAGTGATTCCAGAATTCTCTCTCTCCCTGCCATAATATTAGTATATTCTGTTCTTGTTCCGTTATTATTTTGCTTGGGTATATTCTGGTTGGGGGAATCTGGGAATAAGTTAAGGAGGGGAAAGGAGGATGTTTTACATTTTGATATGGTCCCACTATTAATATATTACTTCCTTCGCTCTAAAATAAATACACGCTTACTATTTTAGGCCATTTCATAATAAATGAAACATTACTTTATTTGGTACTCACTTCTCTCGATCTCTCTCCTCATCACATGGGTCCCTCTTCTTCTTTCTCTCTATCTCTCTCCTCTCATAAATCCCCGTGCCAAATTTCTACGTTTCATTTAATATAGAACGGAGGAAGTATTTCTTTCAAACTCCACTTTGGCCCCCACTCTATCTTTTTTCAATAGATAGTTAACCATCTTTCTCTCTCTTCTAATAAAAAATGCCCCCCCCCCCGACTCCTATCACATCTACTTTTTAAATAAAATAACATTTGGTAACCACAATACAACTTATCACCTTGAAAAACGTGGGATGGAGGAAGTATACAAGTTGCATTTAATTGCCTAACTTAGAGGTGCATATTTCATGGGAATGAGAAATCCCAGTTGATTATAATATGAATTTGGTAGATGAGGCAACCACTATGCTCATTTGCAACTCCACTTCCCTAATCTCTCTTTCTCACCTGCTCCTCCATGGTCTGTGCTTGACCAACCTCAATCTAAGAGAACTAGAAGTAATACATATCTCAACCTCAAAATCTAATCAATCTGACTCCTGAGAGTCAAACATGCTGTTACTTTATATTTCATCACATTTGATGTTGCTATGTGGGACTGTAGATAATTTCAAAAAAAAAGTTGTCAATAGACAGCACAGAGGGGATGGATATAGGCATATAGCTGCATTTGTTATTGAAAAGAAAACAATGATTCTTTATTTTTCTTGTCCTCTGTCCCATTATTGATGGTTTACCTCGAGAGAGTAGGTGAACAAGTAAACTATCATCGGGCAGGGAGACAAATGAAAGCGATTAGAATCACAATTAGCTTTCTTTGTAATTTTCTAATATTCAAGGGAGACTATATAGGCTTAAAATCTCTCTTCGTAAGTGTCACCACTTTTGAGCAAAAGCTGTTAAGCCAAAGACATGTTTGTTTCAGAATCTTTACATTTTACATAAATCTTTTCTAAAGAATATATCAACTTTAGAAGAAAACAGGAAGTAATCACTTGAGTAATACTTCTCCTTGTACTTTCAAGAGCCACTTAATTCTACATTCAGCCCGTATATCATGAAATCAACATCATTTGTTGTCCATCCTCACAATCCTGCAAGTAGGACAGCATGTCTCCTTGTTTCTGGTGTTGGTTCCTAAGCCCAACCCATGCAGATTGTTATTTGTAATCAATAGAGTAACATATCAATCTTCAGAAAAAATTGATGAGCTTACAACTGCTAAATCTATAATCATGTTGCGAAAGATAATTCTCACCAGTTAGAAGGACAAACAAAAAGCTAAGATTACAATCAATTGAGAGAAAAATGACAGTACCTTTGTATAGCATTTATTACTCCATTTCAGCATATTGTCCCAATTATTTTGTTGATTTAAAATGGCTAGCCATCAAACCCAAGAATACTCAAAACATACTGGATGTCTTAACTCTTAAGACGCTTAACATATGGACTATGGTGGAGGCTACCAAGCTCCATCGAGTCAGTTGTTCCAAATCATACTGTGAAATGTTTTTTAATCTTCTCCAAAACCCAGTTGACATGAGAGTACAGATCATCAAGGATTCAAGTTTTGACAGAATATTAAGGTTCTTAGTTTCTTGCTCATTAGAATGTATACCCGACCTTAGTTTTAACTAACTACTCGTCATTAGTTCTACTCCATAGACGAAGAATTTACAAACCCATAATTTATGGATTCCTTCCTCCAACTCAAGAAATTCAAATCACTTTGCTAAACATCAGGTTTTACAAGGATAAGAGACCAAAGAAAACACAACAGCATCAACGGGTAGAATAATATTACAAAAATGATAAATCAGCCGTACATGCCCATCAGGTTACTCGTCAGATACAACTTTCACAAAAAAGTAGGTAAAAAACTTCTGACCAACTTGCTGAATGATCATCACTAGGATAATCTGACTCAACATCAGAACTCAAAGAGTTACTTCACACTAAAAAGAGCAAAATTTTAACTTCAAATTATCTTGTAGCAAGTGTCCATTTCAACAAGTTGATTAATTTGGTATCAGGCAATGGCAAACTATCAACAAGATGCCCTAGATTAAAAACAGAAGAAGATATAGGCCTATAAAAACTCTGCTAAAAAGGCCTAGTGGAAACAATCCCTCCAAATGATAATAAAGTTGGGCACGCACACACAGGACATCTCTGGCCGCGACATAGGTTGGGGGCACAAGTCAAAATTGAAGGCAATGATAATGGCAATAGATGAAATCAAATGTCAGACTCCATTTATGCCATTAATAATAAAGGAAATCAGAAACAGCTTCCATCCAATTACAAAGAAACACAAGCAGTAATCACAATCTAACTCGAACAGTGTGCAAACATCAGAAACGTACATTTAACAACAAACATATATTTCCATTCAACAATTCGCTCGCATATCAAAAATATATATCTAGCACACCTATATAAACCCAAATCAACTACAAAATAGAAGAAGTGAAGCTCACATCACCTGAAAAGTGAGGCTAAAGGGATTCTTAAACCCTCGTTTCGGAAGGCGGCGACGCAACGGTGTCTGACCACCTTCGAACCCAAACTTCATGGTCCCACGAGCTTTCTGACCTTTATGACCACGTCCAGCAGTCTTCCCCAAACCAGACCCAATACCACGACCTTTCCTCTTCTTTTGTTTGGTCGCACCTGGGTTATTTCTCAGATCATTCAAGCTCAATAAACTACTGTATGCCCTCCTACTTGAAAACCTACATTCCCGAATCGGTCCCTTTGAGAAGATTTTCGAAAAATTTGAGATAGGTAGTGTGGATTGGGGGGGAGATGGAAGGTTGGGTTTGGAGAAACTGCGGACTGTGGCAGAGAATAGTGATGGGAGTCGTTTTCTGAGCATTTTTAAGATTGATTGTGTTTTTGGAATTGGGAAACTTTTATCAAATGATGAAACTAAGCTTTTGTCGAGATAACTAAGAAACGAAAGGTCGGATTTATTAGTTTGGTTTCATGGTTAGGGAGAGGAATAGGGTTTAAGGATCTGTTCAAGCTTGGCATCTAAACAAGCACACGACATGACGACATCATCTATGACAAATACCTGAAATCAATTAAAAAAAATAGAGATAGATAGGGGTGTTCATGGGTGGTTAACCGTACCGAAATAAAATTTCGGGACGGTAACAAGAAGTATCGGTTCGCCATATTTGTGAACCGTAACCGTAACCGTTCAAACCGGTAACCGCATAAACGGTTAACCGATTTTTCGGTACGATTTTCCGGTTAACCATTAACCGTTACTCAAGTTTTATAAAAACAGTTTACTAATTTTATATATTAGATTTCAATTTTTTCTCTGCATAAATAATATAACATTAATACCAAGATTATCTATAAAAGACAATCATCTTTAAAAATATTTGACACCATACAATATTACGATACAATGAAATACATATCTCAAAGTTCTAAGAAAAAACAAGCACAAAAATCTTAAACTTTTACAAGTTTAATTCACAGTGAGAAGTTAAAAAAAAAAAAAAACAGCAGCTAAACAAATAAAAATTGTAGTTACTGCTTAGTTAGGGCTGCTGCTTAGTTACTGCTTAGAGTACCGAAATCAAATCAGTAAATCACTGCCTCATATTTCATTATTTTGGACTTTGGCTAACTAATATTTTAGACTTTGGGCTTTAAATTTTGTTACTCTCCTCTTCGCCCTTAGGCACTCACTTACGTTTTTTCACTATACAAGAAGTCACATACTACACTTTACTTACTAATAATTACTGTCTTTAATAAAAAATTAATTAACATAATTATTATAAAAAATTAAATAATAACAATAAATAAATTTATCCGGTTTTTCGGTTAACCGTTTTATAAAAAATCATAACCGTAACTGTACCGTTTAACCGTTATTTTTACCTGATCGGTAACCGAACCGTTCAATCCCAAATTTTCCGGTTCGGTAACCGCCTATTTTAACCGGTTTTCCGATTTTTCGGTACGGGATTTCGGTTTCGGTTTTTTTTGAACACCCCTAGAGATAGTAGTTATTAGGTCCAGACAATATGAATCTATATATAATTATATATCTAAAACGCAAAAAAACAAATGATATGTTTCCTGTAAAAAAAAAAAACAAATGATATGTTGTCACATGCTATCCTCCCAATTGATGTGCTAAGATTCAAACCCACAACCTCTCCTTTGAGATATAAATATACGGTGGCGGATCCAGTAATTGAGTCACGTGGGTTCGAAACTGTTCGAACGTAAGAATAAAATTAATTGTCATTCCAATTTATTTACACATTTTACTAGTATTGTAAAAAACAAACATGACACGAAATTAGCGAGTTTGGTCGAACGTTTTTACGCGATTATGTAATATAGCTGACACGAATACAATACAAAAATAAATGGATTGATACATACGACAATTATATAAAACACGTCAGGTTCAGATATTGATCAAAGGGTTTTACGTGTTTATGTAATCTATTTGACAAGAACACGACACGACAAACTCTAAATTTTACTATCTTGAATTACAATTTGTATAGAAAAAGGAAACGGTTAACAATTATACTTAGCAGAATTTTCGTTCTTAATTACAAGCTCATATTGTTTTCTTTATTGTAAGTAGAAGTAATTATGTTTGTTAAGCTGACACACAAATTCTACTCCTACATTAATTGATCTATCAAGTAATGAGGAATATACTAATATATCCTCGTGTTACAAGTTATATTACCTATTAAGTTTTTGTTCACCATAATAGTGATAATACAAATATCAAACAATTTTGCTGCATTATAAAAATTTCTAATGGGCCACCAAACTTTAATTTATGCTTAGGCCTTTACGAAATAAATAAAAAAAACACAGTATTACATATCTGAAGGAGAAATTTGAGAAAAATATATTGTAGTTAATTTCAATCAATTATAGGTAGCAATGGAAATGAAACATGCCTTTATTACTTGAAAATTGGTATTATAAATTTTGTCATGTCGAATTAACTATTTGAATGACTGATCCATTGTATGATACGAGTTTATACAGCGAATAACTATTTGTCTTAAATATATAGAAACTTATAAACTTATATAGGAGTGAGCTATTTAATACAAAAGTTACTCTTTAGACCAGAGTAACCTTTTGTTCTAAATAGGTCACTTTTACTTATATACAAGTGATTCATTTAAGGTAAACAATTATTCTTTGTTTAAAAATGACTCATTTTGACTTAAAAGAGTGGCCCATTTTGCGAAAAGTGAATGATATAACAATTAATTTATTGTGAACCCTATCTTCAATACTAATTGAAAGTTATGTAGTATTAGAGGTCGTCACATGTAATCTAAATGTATACGCTGATATGGGGGCATGTAACTCAACTAATTTCATTAAAAATAATGAAACGAATTATACGCAATGATCTGAGGCTTCGCCCGGGGCAACAACTAGTTTTTATGTCTAAAGACTAAAGAGTAGCATCTAATGTTGCATAGTTCATTAGTTATAACTTTACTATATTAATGCGAGGACACATGGTCGAATCTTATACATGTTTTTATTTTTTTAAATGTATGTTGAGGGATGGAATGAAAACAACTAAAGGGGACAGTGCCACATGGCGTGTAAACTTGCTTAAGAACGGTTTTTAAGATTTTAGGATATTTCTTTTAAAAATATGGTATGAATATTAGCTCATGAATTAAAATTTCAATATATCATATTGAGTAAAAGGAATGTTTTAAAACTGGCTTATGATCTTTGTGTTAAGTGATTGGTATAGTTAAGAATATTGTGGAATATGTGACTAAAAAGTTGACTTAAAAAGTCTTCACTCTGCCCATAGCTTCACTTAAAAGCTTATATGAAATCAGAATTCGCACTTCTATCGAGGCTCAGTCATACAACCACTTCTATTCTCATTTTTCGTAGTGTTGTTTTGCACCGCATCAGGCCATCCACCGGCTACTACCCACCAAGCTCCACTATTTGCATAAGGAATTTCGGCAGATTGTACAATTTAAAGAGTAATTGCATATAAATGAGAATATTCAATGATTAGTCACAAAGGTATCGTCATATTATTTTCATTATATATACTTGTGTTATAATCTTGTAACATTGTATTACGTTGAAAATTAATGTAAAGTCTTGTTTAATACTCCTTTTACTCTAAAGTAATCCTTGTTGTAGAGTAATCCTAGTGTTTGAAGTTTGGACTCGTGCAATCTGCACATGGTTGAGTTTTATAAACTTAAAGTTTTATGATATATATATATCCCCTATAATCATGTGTAAATATTTATAAATAATAAGAAAAAGATATCGTGTATATAAATGTAGTCACATAATGATTTTGCCAATAGACTAAATGTAAATAAGTAAAACTAAAGAGGAAATATGTACGCCATCTACTTCTGTTAAAAAGATGATGTGTGGCTCAGCTTATTAAATGAACAATGTAGACAATATGTTACATTCAATTGATCTTTACGAAATTAAGATCGAAATTCAGGCACTATGTCATAAACTTTCACATCGATCTAAACTTTAATTTGCTCAAGGAAAAGAAAATACGAAAAAAATAACTTCGTAATTTATTAAAAAAAATTTGAATAGAAAGTCATGAATAACAAAGAGCTTAATTGAATATAGACATAATTAATTATATTGTGTTGAAATTAATTTGGGAAATGAATTTTCTAAGTGTTAGTCTTAAGCTAATTAAGAATTTAATTTGTTAAATATTTCTAAATTCTAGCCATATCTTATAAAATGATATTTTAACACATAAGTAGTATTAACATAAAATTAGATCAAAATTTTTGAAGAAATAAATAAAAAGTTAAAAGGGTTTGTAGATAAGGAACATATATGTTCACAAGTTACCATTAATATCGTTGTCTAATGTGAATATTTTCGCACTATTAGAACTCCCGGAGATTAATTGTAGCTAAATTTAGAAACTATAAGCATATGATTACAAATTATATGATCTTGTATTAAGGATTATATTCTAAAATCGGCTTATGACTCGTGCATTCACGGTATGACTTGTGATTAATTTTCATACATAGATCAAGTTAAACTAGTCGAGCCAAGTAAATAAGATAAAACATTAGTGGACATATATCTTTGGTCGAGTGAGGAAATATTAGTCTAGTATAAACACTAGGTCAACTACAAGAGGGAGGGGGTGAATTGTAGTTAGGGAGATTTTTGAACTTTTTGCGGATAAACTAAAATGAAAGTTAATAAAGAGAAGTAGTAATAAGGAAGAACACACGAAAATCCTTTTAACAAGGTTCTCGTCCTCAATTCTTTAGGAAGAAACCTTGCTCTTTTATTTATAATAGTTCTTACAACTTATTATAAATCAATCCTCACTTAGTTCCTCTAGGAACCAGTTCCCAATCACCTTGTTTCCCCTGAACACGTGACTTTCTTCACTCGACTTCACTAGAAGTCTTCTCTTTCTCTCTTCTCTTTCTCTTTCTCTTTTCTCTCTCTTGATTACAAGATTTTGTTCTCTCAACCCACACTCTAAGAATATTACAAATGTGTATGTTAAATGAAGAAGTAATTACAAGAAAAACTTTATAAGTAATAATTCACTTGATGTCGCATGATAGTTATTAAGTTTTTCTTCAAATAATTTCTCCCTTAAATAGCTGTCGAAGTACTTCCTTCATTGGGACATGGTGTGCTCCAAATTCTCCTCAACTCGCGCAAGTGGAATATTGGAAACCATGGCCTTTGCTTTCGCTGCACTTCTTCCACGTTCTTTGCAACGGAAATAAACTCCTTACACTAGCCGTTAGTGGCGAGGTGGTTGGAGAGCTTCAAGGGATCAACTCCTCAATTTTTGCCACTCCATGAGAGTTCATTAAAAATAAACAAGGGAGCATCTCCACGATATTCTCCATGTTATTCTCCACTCTGTTTATTTCCATCTATTTCCTTGCATAATCACAACCACAATATCAGAATCTTTTTTCAAAGATTTCTAAGTTACTAAAATATTAATCATACCATATGATAAAGATTCAAAGAGTATAAGATACATATCTTGACTTAGATTAAATAATCAATCTTTCTCAACAAGATATAAATTCAAATTGGGACATTACATTATTATTTTTGGTTTTTATAATTTTCGCTTAAATAAATAAATACTATATAGTAAAATTAACCTAAGTAATTGGCATCATCAAAACTTGAAATACAACAATATTTCCCCTTTTTGATGATGGCAAATAATTGGCATAAATTACTAATTTACTAAGAAAAATAAACAAAAAAAAAGATTAAGAAAAACAAAAAAACAAAAAATAAAAAAATAATGCAACAAAAGTTCTAAGATTATCTAAAACTACTTAAGACTCTAAGACACTAAACTGTGACTAGGAACAGAGACAACAATCCTAGGAATAGAGACAAAGATGATCCAGAGACGCAATAAAGAATGAGAAAATCAGAAAGTTTTTCAAAATAATGCCAATACATCTTCCCCCTTTTGTCATCATCAAAACTAATTTATGAAACCTACAACACTAGTAGAGTCAACAATCTTGAATTAAGGCATGTAGCTCTAACATATTATCTCATAATATTAGCCATCCACACATTCCAAGAGAAAGGCACATGAACTAGCACAACAAAGCAGTCAAATATCAGGAGCAGAGTTCAAGAAGCAAAAGAGAAGATGATGAGAAAAAGAAAAAGAAAGATGCATATATTGAAATTCTTGTGATTGCCACAAGAAAAAGAAAATCAGAAGAAAATACGATGCAATTGTTCGTCAAATATACAGCTCAAAATCAAAATATTTAAAGTCTAAAGGAGAAGGGACTGGGATCAGGGAAGTTCATGAATGGGAAAGGAGGCAGCAACATTATCTATCTTGGTATAAATGTTCGACGCACCCTTGTTCATAGCATGAAGAAGCTGATCATGCTGAACATCTTGATGTGCAATTCAAGCCTCTAAAGCTTGCACCCTTATTCCCAGTAGGACAATTGAAGCTTGTATCTCCTTGAGTATCCCATGCAAACCCGAAGTAGACAACAAAGGGAAATCCACAGCTTGAGAAGTTGTTCCCGAAGGACCTTGCTCCTCTTTCAGGTCAAGCATGATCCCACTAACTGGTTTCCTTCTAGGTTCAGCAAGCCTCTGACTCTTCCTCACAGCCTGCTTGACCCCAGATCCTACATCCTCTTCTCTTTTCCTCTTGCTAGCAGGTGTAGCCTCCTTCTCCACCTTAATATTCATCTCTTTAACCTCAAACCCCAACACACCCCCAGTAACTTGTAGACTTGGGCGAGAGAGGGTGTCTTTGGTTAGGTAATTCTCGGGTTCTAGTGCAAAAGAGGGTTTTGAGGGGAGTTTAATCTTGCACTTTTTGAAGATTATGGTAATGATATTTGTAATAGTCCGCCCACTTAGTTGCTTAACTTACTTATAATCCAATCCATAGTTCTCCTATTATGCATGAGTTAAGCATCTAACCGTGTGAGCATTACTAGGACTACCTCCAACTACTAGAGAGGTAGCTTCATGATATCATACTTACTCTAATCAATATCAACAAAAGTAGTTACAAATAATTACATCCTCTTCTAGAGGAGTTAAACTAAATTCCCAAATTTAGTTAATTTACATAGCTGATATTAAACAAAATTAGTTATTTAGATGATGTAGTTTAGGTGACCCGCTTCCATTCTTCTTATTACTACTAGTTCATCCATAAGCTTAGGCAAGTTAGATGATCCTCCCACCTTTTCTCCTTAATCCTGCAAATGTTGGGACTCTGCCCCCCACCACAACAGACAATCCACAAGATATTCAATCAGCAAGGCTGGTACACAAGCTCCACTTACCATAAGAAGTAAGTAAAAGTGATTTTTCGTAAATTAAGTATTTCCTGGATTTCGTTCCAAAAACACAATACCAAACTAGTTCCAAAACTCAACATATTTAGCTTATGCCTATATTTGAAAGATTGAGACTAATGAATAGTCGTACGATTTAACTTCGCAATCACGTAATCTTGACTAGGGAAAGAGAACCTAACTAGAGAGAGATATTAATCACGTCTCTAGACTGATGTGGGACGTCTCCCTTCCTTATCATAACTGCTTGCAAGACTTTCAGGACATGTCCCAATATATATACATATTTCTTATCATATTCCTTATCATTTCACATAAATCTTCATCACTTCTAAAGCAACTTCTTTCTCTAATCACTTAACAGAAGGAAATGATAGCGAAATTTTAATATTAAAATATACGGAAACAAAGGATACTTAAGAAATTTGTGGAGACCTTATTTTCTTTTAGAAAAAGATTTTAACAACCAACGGTGTCATGTGAAGTTCCCACTAGAAGAGCTTTTATTTAAGAGGAATATTTTATAATAAAATTACAAGAAGTCATCTTTCTTGAGATTTAAGAAACCGTTTAGTTGTTAGGAAAACAAGAGTAGTTCTTCCCTTTTAAACAAATTAGTTATGTATTAGTAATTAATTGACTCTTAAAGAAAAATCATCCAGTACTCTAAGTTAAATATCATCCCTCAAGAATTCCACCTTATTAAGGTAATTAGTGTGATTTACGAAGGAACCGTTATTCTACTTCTTCGTAATTAAGAATTCAAGATCCTTATATTGTGAATACCTTTGTGACCTCCCTCTTAATGAGATACTTGTTATTAAAAGTGTGTTTATGTTCCCTATTTGTTTTCCTTGTATTATTGCTCTTATTAGACAAGCTTGGAATGTGTGAAATGTATTTTTCTTGAGTAGGAACTAGTTGAAATAGTATAAGTTTTCAATTATGGTGATTCCTAGGCTTTATCTTCTCTTATTATACCCTTACGCTACTGTCTTAAACATGTTAAGGTTGGTTGGGACTCAATTTATAAAAAATCTTACCATTTCAACATAATCGTTCTATCAAATATGATAATAATTTTCGGTTTTAGTATTTTAACTTAAGATCTATTACTTTAATCTTTTAACCATATAATTTCTATTTAAAAATAATATAGCTACTGCCCTAATGTAATTTCTAAGTTTTAACTTCATAATAAGCATTTGATTTATGAATTACAAAGCTTTAAGTCCAAAATCGCGTTTTAGAGCAAAATAGGCAAAACATAAGTGGAAACTTCACATGCACTTAATTAAACATTAAAATCATTGTATTTACATAATTATAAACCACATAATTCAACATGCAACTCCCATTTTCGTATCGATCACAACACACAAAACAATTATCGTAAATTTAACCCAAAATAGAGTATTCTAGAGTAATGCTTGTGTACCTTGCCTTCTTTGCGAATTTCTCACGCCTAATCCTCCTTGAACTCTTGTTTATCTTCTATATTTTCTACTACCTATATCCATAATTATATCTCAACATCAATCCCTTGAGAATTCATTCAAGAATTAGGGTGCGTTCTGTTCAACTTAAAAAATTAAGTTTCAGGTCCAATAAGTTCAGATAAGTTCAGATAAGTTCAGATAAGTTCAGATAAGTTGTAATAAGGTCTAATAAGTGCAATAAGTTCCAATAGGTCTAATAAGGTCCAATAAGTTCCAATCAGGTGCAATAAGTTCCAATCAGGTGCAATAAGTTCCAATCAGGTCTAATAAGGTCCAATAAGTTCCAATCAGGTCTAATAAGGTCCAATAATGTCCAAATAGTCAATGTTTAATAAACATTTGTATTATAGTCCACTATTTTGTTATTCATAATTTCATATCACTATTAGCGGATTATGTTATTATTAGAATTTTAATTAAAGTACCACAATGATTATATAGTATTATACTTGTATTAGTGTATTATTTTATTACTTATTTGTATTATGTCTATTATTTTATTATTTATTTGTATTATGTCTATTATTTTAATATTCATATTACTATTAGCTGATTATGTTATTATTAATTTTTTTTTATTAAAGTACCACAATGTATATTATTATACTTGTATTATTGTCTATTTTTTGATTATTCACATTGCTATTGAATAATATTATAATCATGGTCAAATAATTAAGGTTAACAATAATAATAATAATAATTATAGTTATAGTTATGTATAGGCAAATATATAAATAGTATTTTTTTTGTTAAATTAATTATCATAAGAGATAATTAATAATCATTATTTTTTAAAGGACGAATTATAATAATAATTATTCCATAAAAAATTTTGAGGGGTAGTATTTACGTTAATGGTAATATTAATTATGTTATTCATGGTCAATGTTTTTGTCTAATAAGGTCAAATGAGTTTCAATCAGGTTCAATAAGGTCTAATAAGTTTCAATCAGGTCCAATAAGGTCTAATAAGTTTCAATCAGGGTCAATAAGTTCCAATAAGGTCCAATAAGGTCAATCAGGTTCAATCAGGTCCAATAAGTTCCAATCAGGTTCAATCAGGTCCAATAAGTTGAATCAGGCCCAATCAGGTCCAATCAGGTTTAATAAGTTCCAATAAGTTCAGTTCAGGTTCAATAAGTTCAGTTCAGATAAGTTCCAATAAGTTCAGGTCCAATAAGTTGAATAGAACGCACCCTTAATGTGATTCTTTATGGAAGAATTCACTAGGTTTGGGCTCTTGATGTAGTTTAGTGGTTTTGATTATGAAATTTTGGATTTTTATGTTTTTATTTAATGTAACCTTGAGTATACTGGCGTATTTCGTCGCAATAACTCAATTAGTAACCAAGATATGAAGAACTTAGGCGTATTTCGACTCAAAGTTCAACTGGGGTTTTTGTGGATTCACTCCTGAAACTTTGTGGATTCTCTCCTGAAACTTTAATTCACAAGAATTAACTTAAAATCTCTCTCTATTATTGATGGCCGAAAACCCATATATATAGTACAAGTTTTCCTAAACCTATTAGAACTAGCAAAGCTTAAAAGATAAACCTAATCTTATCTATCTTTATCTTAAGGATCAAGATAAATAATTATCCTATACTTATCACACGCCTATTAGTAAAATAAGACTCCTATTTAGACTTTGATAAGGAATTAGACTCCTAAGTATAATAGGATTCCTTTATCACTTAAACACTTAATTAAAATAAAGCTAAAAATTAAAACCCTAATTTACATATAATTCTAACAGAACTAGAATTCTATATAACAACTTCTCTTTCATATCAAGAATCAACCCAAAAACAAGGTTACAACCTATAAAACACTTACCTCACTTACCTTCTTCCTTCCTTGTTTTAGATTAGCTTCCTTGGATCTTTGGCTTGTATAAATTGCTCCCCAATATCTATCACAAGCTGAAGTACTTAGATATTAGTTTCCATGTAAAATTTAGGAAGTTTTGATGCAAGATTTTTATAGAGAAGTGAAGACGTGGTGCTGTTCCTAGAAGAACCAGAACAGGCGAGTAGAGAGAGAGGAAAAAGAACTTCTGGGTTTTTCTGAGGTTTGCTCCAAATGCTACCAAATTTTAACCTTAACTTCCCATAGGTTTTTAAGACATTAGGGTATAATTTATTCCAAGGTTGGACGGATTTTCCTAGGCCCAAATTCCTATTCCCAGCAAAGGTGTATCCAGAAATTTCTGATCAGTCCAAGTTTATTATTTTATCCTTATTTATCCCTCTTAAGCTTTAATACCAACTTAAAAACTTGTACATATGTTCCTAACAAGTTGATATTCATATTCCAAGTTTTACTTTTCCACTTATGTATAATCTTATATTTATTTTAAGCATTTCTTTCTATCTCCATATCTCAATTCCTGTAAAAGAGTTATTTTAATAGCACATATTTGAGGACTAATGGTTTTAAACAGAAAATCCTAAATCCAACTGTTTAACTTTATGTATTTATTATCCTTAATGACTTTCATTAATTCCTAACATAACACTATTTAGGAAAGCTATTTCACTCTTCCCTCCTTAAGAAGTTTCGTCCCGAAACTAAAATCTTACCTTAGAACAAATGTGGATAGCGTTCCTTCATGTCGAGTTTTTTTTCCCAGGTGATTTTTTCAGCACCATCGCTTGACCATAGCACTTTTACCAATGGAATGGTTTAATTTCTTAATACTTTATATCGCTTATCAAGAACACGGATAAGCCTTTCTTCATAACTTAATGTCTCGTCAATCCAGAGAGGTTCATAAGTCAATATATGGAAAGCATTATGAACCTTAGAAAGTTCAACTGGCAAAGCAAGCTCATACGCCACCTCTCCAACTCTTCGGAGGATCTCGTATGGTCCTATAAATTTAGGACTTAACTTCCCTCGCATTCCAAATCTCTTCACTCCCATTGTTGGGGATACTTTTAAGAATACCCGATCCCCTTCTTCAAATTCCAACCTCCTTCTTCTCAAATTAGCATATTTCTTTTGTCGATCTTGTGCCGCTCTCATTTTCTCACGAATTGTTCTCATGTTTTCCATCGTTTCTTGCACTAACTCTGGCCCAACTGGAATTCCGGAACTGATATCATCCCAACAGATGGGCATACGACATTTCCTTCCATATAGAGCTTCATACGGAGCCATCCTAATACTTGCTTGATAACTATTATTGTAGAAGAACTCTATTAATGCCAATTATTCCTCCCACGACCCTTGAAATTCCAATACACAAGCTCGTAACATATCCTCAAGAATCTGAATTACCCGCTCAGTTTGTCCATCTATCACAGGATGGAAAGGAGTACTTAACTTGAGTGTTGTTCCGAAGGTTTCTTGTAATTTTTCCCAGAAATGCGATAAAAATCGAGGATCCCTATCGGACACTATAGTTGAAGGTGCTCCATGGAGTCTGATGATATTTCGAACATATGTGTCTGCTAACTGATTTTTACTCCATGATATCCCAACAGCGATGAATCGTGCGGTCTTTGTCAGTCTATCTACTATCACTCAAATAGAATCATACCCTTTCCGCGTCTTTGGTAAACCAGTCGTGAAATCCATAGATATCGAATCCCATTTCCACTCTGGTGCTGGTAGCGGTTGCAAAAGCCCAGGCATTCTCCTTCTATCAAATTTCACCTTATGACACACCATACAACTTGCTACAAATCGTGATACATCTCGCTTCATCCCTTTCCACCAGAAAAATTTCTTTAGATCCTGAATCATTTTATCCCGACCTGGGTGTACAGAATATGCACTACTATGAGCTTCAATCATGAGTCTTCTTTAATTCATCATCATCTGGAATACACCATCTTCCATTAATACACACACTCTGATCCGCGTACTTTTGGAAGTCGGTGGCTTCGCCTTCTTCAATCTTTTTCTCCTGTTGAATGAATTGATCTCGATTTTGTTTCTCTCGAATTTCCTCGTACAGAGAAGGTTGAACAGAGATAGTGTTTAGGTTCCCTTGCAAATCCCCTTCCTTAACTAGGTGTAAGTCCAATTGTACCAATTCCCTATACAACTCTTCAGGTACAGAAATGATTGAATTCACTTCTCGTCTTGGTCGACGACTTAACGCATCCGCCACTTTGTTCACCTTTCCCAGATGATATTGAATATCTATATCATAATCCTTGATGAACTCTAACCATATCCGCTGTCTCATGTTCATTTCTTTCTGGGTAAAAATATACTTTAAACTCTTGTGATCCGTGTAGATCTTGCAGGTTACTCCATATAGATAATGACGCCACAATTTCAAGGCAAAGACTACTGCTGCCAACTCTAGTCATGCACTGGATAATTTTTTTCATGGGGTTTCAACTGTCTCGAAGCATAAGCTATCACGCGTTGATTTTGCATTAATACACACCCTAACCCTTCTTGCGAGGCATCACTATATACTTCAAATCATTCAACTCGTGCTGGTAACGCTAATACAGGTGCACTGGTTAATCTTCTTTTTATTTCCTGGAACGCTTTTTCACATTTCTCCATCCATTGAAACCTAACACTTTTCTTAATTAAGTTGGTGATGGGTAACGCAATCCGAGAGAAGTCTTTAACAAATCGTCGGTGATACCCTTCTAATCCAAGGAAGCTGCGAACTTCGGTTACATTCACTGGAGCCGGCCACTCAACAATTGCTCTAATTTTCTCCGGATCTACTGCTACCCCGTCCTTTGAGACTACATGACCGAGGAACACAACTGACTCCAACCAGAATTCACATTTGCTAAATTTCGCATATAACGTTTCCCGCCTTAATACACCTAGCACCGTTCTTAAATGTTCTGCATGCTCTTCACGATTCACTGAGTAGACCAAAATGTCATCAACGAA
Source organism: Beta vulgaris subsp. vulgaris (assembly GCF_026745355.1). Lineage (NCBI taxonomy): Eukaryota > Viridiplantae > Streptophyta > Magnoliopsida > Caryophyllales > Amaranthaceae > Beta > Beta vulgaris. Next base: position 38,355,388 of record NC_079206.1, on the reverse strand, counting down.
TATAACCACAAACTGATCCAAGAATGGCTTGAAATATCTCTGCATCATGTCTATAAATGCGACAGGAGCATTAGTAAGGCCAAATGGTATTGCTACAAATTCATAATGACCATATCTGGTCCTCAACGCAGTTTTAGAAATATCTTCATCTGCTATTCTCATCTGATGATATCCGGAACGTAAATCTATTTTAGAGAAGACCCCTGCACCTCTCAATTGATCAAATAAATCATCAATTCTGGGTAGCGGATACCTATTTCGCATTGTAATCCTATTAATTTCCCGATAATCAATGCACAGTTTCATGGTTCCATCTTTTTTTCTTGACAAATAACACGGGTGCTCCCCAAGGAGAAACACTTGGTCGAATATGACCTTTCTGCAATAATTCCTCCAATTGTTTTTTCAATTCTACCATCTCCATTGGAGCCATTCGATATGGGGCTCGAGAAATGGGTGTGGCTTCCGGTATTAAATCAATATGGAAATCCACTATTCTCTTAGGCGGAAGCCCTGACAATTCCTCCGGAAACACGTCCGGATATTCTCTGACCACGAGAATATTCTTGGTCTTCTCTATGACGTCTCTCCCTTCATTGTCAAAAACCTCGTTTTCTGCATTCTCCCCTATACTGTTGACATTTATTTCCCTTATAACATTTAACAATTTACTACCCCTAGGAACACACCTTTAGTATTGTACTTTACTTCCCCATGGTGATTCTAACTTTATTCTTTCTGGATAACATTCAATCACTGCTCTATTTCTACTAAGCCAATCCATTCCTAAAATAACATCATATGACTCTAAATTAAACGGTATTAAATTTGCAAGGAGTTCAGAGTCTGCTATCCTAATCGTGCAATCCCGAAGTACCACTTACAATTAATTGACTCCCCATTGGGCATGGAAATCGACATACTTATTGGTTCTGCACAAGGTTTATTCTGCATTTCCCTAGCAAACTTATAAGATATAAAGGAATGAGACGCACCAGAATCAAATAACACATTTGCCAGGTTGTTACACACTAAACAGTTTCCAGAGATAACGTTACCTTCCATTTTCCGGGGTCTCAGGTGTAACATCTTTTTCCGATTTAATTGTGTATGCTTTTCCTGAAGATCTTCCTTGAACCCTAGTGAAGCCTTCCTTACTTCCGCGGCTGGAGCTACCCACACCAGCCGTTAGCATCAATGGCTTACTAACCCGATTATTCCCCATATCAGGTCGTCTATTCACTGCTCCTTTCGGACAATCCCCAATTTTTTGCCCCGTACCTCTACACTTGAAACAGATCAATTCACCAGCACAATTCCTTCCATAATGATTCCTTCCACATAACCTACACTTCCATTATGACCTATTAACTTTCTCACCTCCCCCTTGAGGCTTAAAAATTGCCCCAACTCCCTCTTCTTTTTTGACCTTCTTTGTACTCTCTGCTTGCTTTTCCCCCATTCTTCCTCTTACGAAATTCCTCATCCTTCATCTCAATTTGTTTTTGCTCCAGGGTCATACAATTCTACGAAGGTTGAGTATGGCCCTACCCGTTTTGGATATTTTAAATTCTTTCATTTCCCACAAAATCTGGGGCAAATCGCGAAAGTTCTAGGAATTTTGTTGCATATTCCAACACGGACATTTTACCTTACCTCAGAAACAGAAATTCATTCTCCTTCATTCTTCGTAAAGCCAGGGAAAGAATTTATCTTTCAATTTTTCTGTAAACTTTGCCGAACTAAAATCAGGTTGCTTAGAAATTTCTTTAGTAGTATTCCACCAAATATCTGCAGGTCCTTCCAAATAGAAGGAAGCCATTTTGACCTTCAAGTGATCTAGCAACTCACTACTTCCAGTAGTTTAGTCATATGGGTTACCCAGTCCTCGAACTTAACAGGGTTAGCCTCCCCATCATAAGAACGAGGTTTATGGGAAGCTAATCTCTTATAAAATTTCTCCTCCTCATCTCCCTTACTAGCTCCTTGAGCTTCTAGTAAGGTTAGCAATTTTGCATTCATTTCTTTGAGAATTTGAATTTGTTCATCTTATGATGACTCTTTTCCGCTGCTTCCTGCCCCAATGGTATTTGAAATATTCCCTTCATTGGCCATTTCCTACACATGTCAACATTTAAACAGTTCAATATCATCCAATAAATTTCTTCCATCACATTTCCCCAATAATCAAACAACAACCAATCAATATAAACACATACAACACCATTTTTTTCATTTGATATCCATACTTCATTACTCTTACATTACATAAAAAAAAACACATGCTCCTAAGCTCTTAGTTAGCTTCTATTCGTCGAAGATGAATAGAATTACATATTACGGAGAAATAGTAAAGTAAATCACAGAACAATCACTACATTCTCTTAAGGCCACCGGTTCTTCATCCCTTGCTTACCCCAATCTCTGCTTAATCTAGTCTGTAAGGATCATAGTAGTACCCACTATCACTACTACTAGGGGTCGGGGTTTCAGGAACATAATCAGGATCATTGGTAACCCGCCTACTGATGAACTACTTATAGTACCCCTGGAACTCCCATAACTGGTACTTCTGGACCTGCTGGATTGTGACCTACTAGCTCTGCGATTTGGTCCACTGGATTCGGATAGTGGTGAAGGGGGCGGCATATATGGTACGTTTCTATTCATTTCTCTCTGCTCCAATCTAGCATACATATCGCTCCAATACTGGGCTCCTGGTCCCATAGGAGTTTCCCCAAGAGCCCATGCCTCGGTTATTTCCACCTCCCTTTCTACCTCTTCTGGAATTCCTCTCCACCTGATTAAATTTTTGTTTACATTTTCCATATTAATGCCATCATCCTGATACGCCCCTGTTGCCACATATAATAACAACATTCTCCAATAAGTTATTTTAAAAGTCGCCCATAGTTCATAAGATGGTAGGGTCTTGATTAAAGTATAAGCTTGAATTTCAGGGCGCGAGAACGGGTTATGATCTCCTTCCTCATAATTTTCATCCCACTCTCTTAATCCTTCCTTCACCTCCATCATATGACTAATAGGTTCCTCCCAGCAATTCGCTTTCCAAGTGTCAGGTCCATCCTCTACGAACACAGATCATCTACTCCTGCTTGAACTGCTTCCACTTCCAGCCATTTCCTATAATCATAAAACCATTATATACAGAGTATCCTTTATTCCACATAATTGACACAAAACCTTAAGTCCTTCCTTTCTTTTCCCTTTTTCCTAATCCACTCGGTTCGATATATATATATATATATATATATATATATATATATATATATATATATATATATATATATATATATATATATATATGTTGTTCTTATAGCCTACTTTATTACTTATCTTTATTTGAGAACCTTCGGCTCTGATACCATCTGTAACAGCCCACCCGGTTAGATGCTTAACTCATGCATAATAGGAGAATTATGGATTGGATTATAAGTAAGTTAAGCAACTAAGCGGGCGGGCTGTTACAATATTTCCATAACCAATATGAATTTTGCGGGTAATGCAATGAGTAAGGTGGGTTATGATTAAGGCAGGGAGATTGATGGGAATGTTGTTGGCTAGGCAGTACATGAGAGAGAGATCAAGAAGATTGGCTTGGGTTCTTCTGGAGGTACGAGGAACAAGGAACCGCCAGACAAGTTGAAAAAGAAATTTGTGGAAAGGGCTGAGGTCTTTTTGATCCATAGACAGATCAGTAGGAAGACCACCAAAAAATTTCAAAACATTTTCATTTCTAGCCCCACCCACGTTGAGTTTAGCCTTCCCTTTCACATACTCTTTGTACCCAGCAGCAAGTACATTGAACCATTCATTAAGTTTCTGTTCATCAAACTGAACCAAGTTTCCCCCAACAACACTAATACACAAACCATTTGAATTCACAAATTTTGAACAAAATTCAGTCATCTCGGATTCATACAACCCCTCATCAATACATAAAACTTTCGACCATTTTTTAAACGCAATTATATCAAGAAATTCCGTCCACTTCACTTTCTTGCACCAAACCAAATCAACACAAAAATCCAATTCCACCGACTTTTCTTTGCATGCAGAAGAATCTTGGCTTGAGGCCTCGGTACCATTAACACTTTCATCATATTCCACAAGAGGATTTCTCTCCTGTGGAAGAGGGATACTTTTGGTGCTTGAGCGTTTGGCAGCCATGGAGGTTAGGGTTTTGAGAAGAGAGAGATATAGTTGGAGAAATTTTTGGATGTGATGATTTTGCAATGACTATAATAGCGTGAGTAATGATGGGATGGAGGGAAAGGTTTATGAAGGGGTTTTTATGCGCGTGAGAGGAGGAGCTTCATTTAATGTGGTTCGCTCCCTTTTTCTTAGACATTCAATTTTTCAAAAGGGCATGCATTTTATTTTTCAAAACAATGCAACGTATGAAGTGTGAATACAAAAATGAAAATCCAGAAATAAAGAGAGAAATAAAATAAAATAAAAGAATAAAGAAAAATAGAAGAAAGAAAAAGAATGAAGAATATTTTGAACTCATGCTAATGATACTTTCGAACAAGTTGTACAAGTACTGTATTATTATCAAAGTACTAGTGGGGACACTAAGGGAATATTATGAGACTAATGTGAGTTTTCAACCTTAACTAAGGTGTATGAATAAAATTCATGAAAATTGCAGGACACACTTAGTAAAGAATATGACTTAGGGATATTAATATAAAAGCATTTTCAAATTATTCGATCATCCCTAATTCTAAGCGAATCTTTTCAATTTTTCTCTAGGAAGAGGTTTAGTCAAAATGTCGGTTATTTGATTTTCTGTTGGACAAAATTCAAGTTTGACTAGACCTTTTTATACATTGTCTTTAAAAAAGTGATGTCTAATGTGTATATGCTTGACCCTTGAATGATGAACTGGATCTTAGAGATACAAATAACACTAGTATTATCACAATAGATAGGAACACACTTAAACTTAATGCCAAAATCTCTTACTTGTTGCTTGATCCAAAGGACCTGGGAATAGCATGCAGCAGCAGCTACATATTCTGCCTCTGCTGTGGATAAGGCAACAATATTTTGCTTCTTTGAGCTCCATGACACCAAGCGTGATCCTAAGTACTGGATAATGCCGGATGTGCTCTTGCGGTTAACCAAGTCACATGCATAATCCGCATCCGAATAGCTTATTAGGTCAAACACATCGCTACGAGCATATAACAAACATAAGTCATCACTTCCTTTCAAATACCTTAGAATTCTTTTAACTGTTGTTAAGTCAGATTCTTTGGGATTTGATTGGAATTGAGCACATAAGCCAACGCTGAAGGAAATATCAGGTCTACTTGCAGTTAAGCAGAGTAATGAACCAATCATACCTCGATATTGCTTCTCGTTTACACACTTACCATTTGAGTCTTCATCTAGCCTTGTTCCTGGTCCTATGAGAGTGTGGTTGGTTTTTTGATGTTCCAGTCCATATTTCTTGAGCAATTCCTTGACATACTTTTGTTGATGGATCATTGTTCCTCTTTAGGTTTGCTTAATTTGCAATCCCAAAAAGAAGTTCAACTCTCCCATCATACTCATTTCGAACTCACTGCTCATAGGATTAGCAAATTCCTTGTAAAGAAGATCGTTAGTAGCACCGAAAATGATATCATTAACATAAATCTGGATTACTAATATGTCTGTTCCGTTTGATCGAAGGAACAAGGTCCTATCAACTTTATCTCTTATGAAATCATGTGAAAGCAAAAATTTTGACAACCTTTCGTACCAAGATTTAGGAGCTTGTTTCAGCCCATAGAGAGCTTTATCAAGCTTATAGACTTGATTTGGTAACTCCGGATTTTCAAATCCAGGAGGTTGTTCCACATAGACGTCTTCATTTTAAAAACCATTTAGAAATGCACATTTAATGCCCATCTGGTACAACTTAAATCCCATAAAAGCATCAAAGGCAATCAAAATTCTAATTGCTTCTATCCTAGCAACAGGAGCAAAAGTTTCGTCGAAATTATTACCTTCATGTTGGTTGTACCCTTTAGCTACAAGTCTGGCTTTATTTCGTGTGACAGTTCCATACTCATCCAGCTTCTTCCTGAAGACCCATTTCAGCCCAATCACCTTTTGATTTTTAGGCTTGGTCTCAAGATGCCAGACTTTGTTCCTCTGGAACTCATTCAGTTCCTCTTGCATGACGTTAATCCAATCAGACTCAAGAAGGGCTTCATGATGATCTCGAGGTTCTATCATGGACAGAAAGACTTGGAAGACACAAAAATTCTTGAGTTCGGATCTTGTCTAAGTTCCTTTCTCAATGTCACTTATGATTAATTCCAACGAATGGGATTTCTGGGATTTCCATGGCCTTGATTCAAAACTCATTGTTCCTGTTCCTTCAACTTGAGGTTCTTCAGTTGCTTCAACTTCAGGTTGTTCTTCTACTTGTGTTCCTTCATCTGCTTGTTCCTCCTGAGGAATAGAATCAGGAACATTCATCTCGTTCTTAGAAATATGCTTCTTATCAGTACCTGCAGGTGTTAGTTCCTCATCAAAGTTGGCTGACTCTTCAGTACGAGTCAATCCAATTTCAAAATCGTTTTCATAACATGGTTCCTGTAGAGAGTTAGTTTCATCAAAAATGATATGGACGCTTTCCTCAACGCACATTGTTCTTTTGTTATAGACTCTATATGCTTTAATATTTATAGCATATCCTATAAAAACTGCTTCATCACTTTTAGCATCAAATTTTCCTAGATTGTCTTTACCATTGTTGTGTACAAAACATCTACAACCAAATACTCTAAATTAAGAAATTTTGGGTTTTCTTCCTTTTAAGAGTTCATAGGGGTCTTCAAGGTAATAGGTCTCAACATGACCCTATTTATGATATATAGCAAGCGGTGTTTACTGCCTTTGCCAAAAAGTTCTTTGGAAGATTGCTGGCTATCAACATTGTTCTAGCCATGTCCTTCAGAGTACGATTTTTCCTTTCTACCATGCCATTTTGTTGTGGGATCCTAGGAGTAGAGAACTTGTGATCTAGTCCCTCAATGCTACAAAAATCATCAAACTTGGAGTTTTCAAACTCCTTACCATGGTCAGAACATAAATGTTTCATTTTAACACCACTTACCCTTTGTATTCGTTTAGCAAAGGTTACAAATTCATTAAAAGTTTTATCTTTGCTATGAAAAAAATAACCCAAGTGTATCTTGAAAAATCATCAACCATAACAAGTACATATCTCTTACCTAATCTCCTTTGGATACGTACATGGCCACATAAGTCCATGTGAATCAATTCAAGTGAACTTTGTGTGCTTACCATCTTCTTTGGTTTGAATGAGGATGTAACTTGTTTTCCTCTTGCGCATGGGCCACAAACTTCATGATTTGAGACCTTGATTTTTGGAAGACCAACAACCAAATCCTTACCACTTAGCTTGTGGAGTAAGGTCATACTTGCATGACCACACCTTTTATGCCAAAGGAGTGGTTCATTGTCAATCGCACTTAGACAAGTCAGATTGTTCCTAGGAAACAGGTTCAGGTCATCAACATAAGTGTTTTCCTTCCTAGTTCCCTCCAGAATCTTGGTACCTGTACCTACATCACTTACTACACAACATTCGTCAGTAAAACTTCACATTGTTCCCAGAAAGCATATTGCTGAAAAAGAGATGAGTGTTCCTGATCCTAATCCTCAGGGGGAACAAGTAGATGAAGGAACTCCTGATGAAGAAGCACAGGAAGAAGAAATGCATCCAGAGAATGAATCAACTGAAGAACCTCAAGCATAAGGAACAGGAACAAGAAGGTTTGATCCAAAATCTTGGAAGCACCTAAACTCCCATCCACTAGAGTTGATCATAAGTGATATTGAGAAGGAAACTCAAACAAGATCCAGCTCAAAAACTTCTGTGCATTCCAAGCCTTTCTATCCATGATAGAACCTCGAGATCATAATGAAGCCCTACTAGAGTCTGACTGGATAAATGCAATGCAAGAGGAACTGCATAAGTTCCAGAGGAACAAGGTCTGGCATCTTGAGTCCAAGCCTAAGAACCAAAAGGTGATTGGGTTGAAATGGGTCTTCAGGAACAAGCTAGATGAGCATAGAACAGTCACAAGGAATAAAGCCAGATTTGTCGCTAAAGGGTATAGTATTGATTTCGATGAAACGTTTGTTCCTATTTCTTGAATAGAAGCTATTAGAATTTTGATTGCATTTGCTGCATTTATGGGGTTTAGGTTATACTAAATGGACGTTAAATGTGCTTTCTAAAATAGATATTTAATGGAAGACGTCTATGTGAAACAACCTCCCGGATTTGAAAACCCTGATATTCCAAACCAAGTCTATAAGTTAGATAAAGCTCTTTATGGGCTGAAACAAGCTTCTAGATCTTGATATGAAATACTTTCGAAATTATTACTTAGACACGGGTTTATAGGAGGTAAAGGTGATAGGACCCTGTTCCTTCGATCTAAAGGAACATACATTCTAGTAGTATAGATTTATGTAGATGATATAATCTTTGGTGCTACTAACGAATCTCTTTGCAAGGAATTTGCTGATCTAATGAGTAGTGAATTTGAGATGAGCATGATGGGAGAATTTAATTTCTTTCTTGGTTTGCAAATCAAGCAAACTGAAAGAGGAACAATGATCCATCAGGAAAAATATGTGAAGGAACTACTGAAGAATTATGGACTTGAACATGCAAAGACCAACCATACTCCCATAGGAACAGGAACAAGCTTGGATGAGGATCAAAATGGTAAAGTTGTAGATCAGAAAAAATATAGAGGTATGATTGAATCTTTACTTTATCTAACTACTAATAGACCTGACATTTCGTTTAGTGTTGGATTATGTGCTAGACTCCAGTCAAATCCAAAGGAATCTCATTTGACAGCAGTCAAAAGATTTCTTAGGTATTTGAAAGGAAGTGATGATCTTTGTTTGTTCTATCCTCGAAGTGACAAGTTTGATCTAGTTAGCTGATGTTGACTATGCTGAGGACTTGGTAAATCGCAAAAGCACTTCTAGAATTGCTCAGTTCCGAGGATCAAGCTTAGTTTGTTGGAGTTCAAAGAAACAAAACACTGTTACACTATCAACAACTGAGGCCGGGTTGTAGCAGCAGCTGCTTGTTGTTCCCAGGTATTGTGGAATAGACAACATGTACGCGATTTTGGCAATAAATATAAGTTTATTCCTATTTTCTGTGATAACACAAGTGCAATATCTATCTCTAAGGATCTAGTACATCATTCTAGGGTCAAGCATATTCATATTAGACATCATTTCTTGAAGGACAATGTTGAAAAAGGTCTTGTAAAAGTAGAGTTCTGCCTTACTGAGAATCAAATTGTTCTTGACCAAGCCTCTCTCTAGAGACAGATTTGAAAAGATTCGTTTGGAACTAGGGATGATTAGAATAATATGATAATGCCTTTCTATTTTTTTTTCCTAAGTAATATTCATTACTGAGTGTGACCTGCAATTTTCATGAATTTCATTCATACACCTTAGCTAAGGTTGAGAACTCACATTAGTCTCATGATATTTCTCTTAGTGTCTTCACTAGTACTTTGAGAATAATACATTACTTGTACAACTTAGTTAGAAGGTGTCATAAGAATGATTTCAAATATTCATCATTCTTTTTCTTTCTTTTATTTTTTTTTTCTCATATTTTTTTTTTCTTCTCTCTTTATTTTTTCGAATTTCCGTTTTCTTATTCACATTTCATACGTTGCATTGGTTCGACATGTTTAAATACATGCTCATTTGAAAAATTGAATGTCGAAGAAAAAGGAAAAGCACCACATTAAATGAACCCTCTTCTCACACACATAAAAGCCTCCTTCATAAACACTTCCCTCCATCCCATCATTACTTGCGCCTACTATTCACTCTCAAAATCACATCACATCCGAAGCTTCTCATTTACTCTCTCTCCTCAAAAACCCTAATCTCCATGGCATCAAAGCGTTCAAGCACCGAAAGTATTCCTCTTCCATAGGAGAAACCTTCTCCTTTTATAGAATATGATGAAAGCGAAAATGAAACAGAGGTCTCAAGCCAAGCATCTTTTGCATGCAAGGAAACATCGCTGGAATTGAAACTTTTTTCCAAGCAATTAGAAGACGAAATTGAGGACGAGGAAGAAGTAGAAAGGAAAACTAAAATTCCCACAAAAAGAGGTAAAAAGTCGAAATTCTCAAAATATTTAATTGATTTTTGTGTGGATTTGCGTTGGTGCAAGAAAGTTAAGTGGACGAAATTTCTTGACATAGTTAAATTTCAAAAGTAGTCGAGTATTTTATGTGTTTATGAGGGGCTATATGAAAATGAGATGAAGAAATTTTGTTCCAAGTTTGTAAATACGAACGGTATGTGCATAAGTGTTTTTGGGGGTAATCTGGTACAGTTTGATGACCAGAAAATAAGTGAGTGGTTCCATATACCTATTGTTGGGTACAAGGAATATGTTAAGGGGAAAGTAAAATTGAAAGTGGCAGGGGCCACAAATGGAAAAATATTGAAGTGTTTTGGTGGCCATCCTTCTGATCTGTCTATGGACCAAAAGGACCTAAACCCTTTTCATAAATTTCTCTTTCAATTAGTTTGGCGGTTCCTTGTTCCTCGTACATCAAAAAGAACCCAAGCAAATCTACTTGACCTCTCCCTAATGTACTGCCTTGGCAATAATATCCACATAAATCTCCCTGCCCTAATTATCACTCATCTTACTCATTACATAACCCATAAAATTCGCTTTGGTTATGGAAATCTTATTTCAATAATCTTGTAAAAATGCAATAAAATAACCTCCTAACCCTCTTTTGCCTTGGAACCGGAGATCTATCTAACCAAAGACACCCTCTCTCGCCTAAGCATAAGAGTTCATGGGGGTTTGTTGGGCTTTGAGGTTGAGGAGGTTAAGGTTAAGGTGGAGAAGGAGTCTGAGCCTGCTAGCAAGAGGAAGAGAGAAGAGGAAGTAGGATTTGAGGTCAAGTAGTCTGTCAGGAAGTGCTAGAGACAGGATGAACCTAGGAGGAACCCAGTCAGTGGGATCATGATTGATGTGGAGAAGGATCAAGTTCCTCCAGGAACAACTACTCAAGCTGTGGATTTTCCTCTTCTATCTACTGCTGGTCTGCATGGGTTACTCAAGGAGATTCAAGCTTCAATTGCTCTACTGGGAACTAGGGTGCAAGCTTTGGAGGCTCGAATTGCACATCAAGATGTTCAGCATCATCAGCTTCTTCATGCTATGAACAAGGGTGCCTCCAACATTTGTACCAAGATAGATATTGTTGCTGCCTCCTTTCCCATTCATGAACTTCCCTGATCCCAGTCCCTTCCACTTCAAACTTTATATATTTTGATTTTGGGCTTGTATATTAATCGAACAATTGCATCTTACTTTATTTTGTCTATTTTCTTGTGGAAATCACAAGACTTTTCTTAACAATCTATGCATCCTTCTTTTCTCTACTTCAATCTTCTTCTCTTTTGCTTTTTGAACTCTGCTCCTGATATGCTACTACTTTGTTATGCTTGTTCCTGTGCTTGTTACTCTTAGAATGTGTGGATGGCTAATATTCTGAGATAGTATGTTAGAGCTACTTGCCTTAATTTAAAGATTATTGACTCAACTAGTGCTGCAGGTTTCACTACTTAGTTTTGATGATGACAAAAAGGGGAAGATGTATTGGCACTTGAAAAAATTTCTGACACCTTAGTCTCTACCGCTTTTCTTGATGATTTTTGTCTTTGTTCCTAGTCACAGTTTAGTGTCATAGAGTTTTTAAATAGTTTTAGAGTGTCTTAGATATTTTCACATAATTAATTTCATAAGTTCTTATTAATTTCTTTTTCTTTTCTTAATTTTTGCCAATTATATGCCATCATAAAAAAGGGGGTATATTGTTGTATTCCGGTTTTAATGATGACAAATAATATTATTACGTCTAGGAAAATAAATTGAGTCTAGGAAATTGATTGTGTAAATTAAGTTTTCATATTGTCTTGAGTATAATTTATTTGATTATAACTTATGGAGCAATGGTTATGAGTTTAACCTAGTCAAGTTATTTAAATAAATCATTTATTTTGCTCGAAATATTGAGTGTTATAAAATTACTAACCTAATTACATAGAATGTTATTTTGAATAAAAAGAATATCCATGCTATTAGAAAGAGTATGTGTTTGTTGCTTCACTATAGATTGCATAGAATGTTATTCTGAATAAAAATAATATCCATGCTATTAGAATGAGTATGTGTTTGTTGCTTCACTATAAATTGCATGGCTGAAGTTGAGCGTAACGAATCCTAACTCGCTGAAGTCTTGTCCCAAAGATTACTAAAGCCACGCTGCTGCTCCTAGATTTTAGTGAGTCAGTTCCTAGAATCTTGGAGGTGTAACCAACTATGCAAGAAGATAGCAGACAACTAACCAACTGATGAAACTATGGAAAAGTGGCTAGATGATCGTGGATTTAGTGGAGAAAAATTAGCGTGGATAATGGGGGCATCAACGGATAGATCATGGGTGAGTTCCAACACCCACCTCTATGTATGGAGAAAATGTAGGAGCTGTTGAAGATCTCCTATATATGGCACAATAACGAACCAGAAAAAACAACAACTTCCCAGATTTATTTGTATTATTTTATAAGGAAGTTTATTTCGGTATATTACTCTTCAAGCAATTATTCTTGTAATACTTTTTGAGTGAGAGTTGAGAGAATAAAAATTGTTAGTCTTGGACGAACACTAAAGCAACTACAAGAGGGAGGGGGGGGGGGGTGAATTGTAGTTGGAGAGATTTTTAAACTTTTTGCGGAAATAAAAGAATGATTGAATAAGAAAGAAATAATTGCATGAAATAAGAAAGAACTAGGAACACGAGATTTTTACATGGAAAACTTCCTAGGCCCAATAGGAAGAAAAACCTTGACCACGAGGGATTATGACTCAATTCTCTTTAATAACTTTAAGGCCAAAAGACTCTCTTTTGTACAACCTAAACTCGGACCAACTTTGTTCCTCTAGGAACTGGTTTCCTGTCAGCCTGTTCCCCCTGAACAGTTGACTTCTCCTTTGACTTCACTCGAAGACTTTTCTCTTTCTCTCTTCTCTTTCTCTTTCTCTTTCTCTTTTTCTCTCAAAATGATTACAGACTTAGATTCACTCAACCCAATCTATAATACATCAATTTCTAAGAAGAAGAAAACCGAATGTACTTTCACTAAGAATATTACATAAAATTCTGAAAGTATATTCAATAAGATCATTACTAAACGTAACTCTATTTGTAGGGACCTTTCTTCTCGAGTTCTTCTCCACGATCTTCTCCAAGATCTTCTCCATAATCACACGTAGCTTCAGCCACTTCTCCACAATATGTCCGTTGTGATAATTCCGTTGGCAGTTGGGCTTCCTTAAACTTAGCCACTTCTCCACGTTCACACGCCTTATAAATAGATTAGTTGTTGTGGTTCCTAAAATGTAGGAACTACCTCAACGATCTATTTTTAAGCGCATGCTTAGGTTAGCGTTTGGAGGCTCCTAGATTGTAGGAAAAATAAACATGCTGCACACACTAACTAAACAAAATATTATGGAAACTTAATATATTAAATTTGTTACATCTATAATATTAACCGAATATCACAAATAAGATATTAACAACTTAATCTTGATTAAACTCCTAATCAATTCATCATAAGTTATTTAACATGAAATAAACTAATTAAAACTAAAAGAATAAATCTAACAAAATGAAATAAACAAAACAGGGGAAATAAATCTAAACACATGAAATTACTTCTAACATAATAAACTAAAAACCGGACTTAATAAACTAAAATCAAGTAAACTTTAATTATATGTCATTATCAAAATAGTGAAATAGCAATATTCCCCCTTTTTTATTATGACAAATAATTAAATTTTTTTTATGTTTTTATGTTTTAAAAAAAAAATCTAAAGAAGCTAAAGACTAAGAAAAAAAACGACACGAACTATACACAACCTAACTTAATTAAAACTCTACTGAGACTGGGAACATGATCAGACTTGACTGGGAACAGGGATGAGAAAAATATACATAGGAACTAAGATAAAAATTTTTTGACACTCGTATCTCTTCCCCCTTTGTCATTATCAAAACCAAGTATTGTACCTGCAGCACTAGAGAGTCAACAGTCTAGGCAACAAGCAAGTTGCTCAAATAGACATGTCATAATATTAGCCATCCAAACACACAAACAAAATAGGCATGCAGAAAGCAACATTATAGACAACAATAATTACGCAATATGTAGAGTAAGGCAAAAGAGAGTGGAGAATTTAAAGAGAAATTAAAAGTACTTCATGTGTCTCAGAAGGACACAAGAAGAGAAATCCAAAAGAATGTTTAATAATTACAACCCAAAAAAAAATTTGTTCAATTGTTCCAAAGTTAAGAGAAGTTAGGGTTTGGTTCTTTTGAAGAGAGAGGAGACCACATAATCGATCTTGGAGAGCACACCATCCACCTTGTTCCTGATCCCAGTATCAGCATTCTTGATTTCAAGCAGTTGTTGTTGCTGCTGAGAGTCTAGAACATTGACAGTAGCTTCAATGGCATTGATCCTGGTGTGCAGAAGGGTCAAGGAGTCATGAATTTCCTGGAGTAGCTTGTTAAGCCCAGTTGTAGACAGTAACGGAAAATCCACAGTAGTAGAAGGGACAGGATCAGAATCTAGGTGAATAAAGACTGTGTCACCTTGATCCTGCTCCTTCTGGAACTTGGACCCAGCCAACCTTTGGCTCTTCCTGACAGACCCACTGGGAACCCCTTCTTCATCCAACTTCCTCTTACTACCCACTTCAACCTTTACAGGAGTTTCTTCTCTCTCAAAATATATCTTCCCATTTACCAACCTCAAGCTCAGCCTAGTCAAAGTTTCTTTTGTAAGATAATTTTCTGGCTCAAGAGAAAAACAGGGACTAGTAGGCAGTTTAACTTTGCATTGTTTGAAAACAGAGAAAGAAGATTTCCATAACCCACTTTGGTGTTATGGGTAATGCAGTGAGAGAGATGTGAAATTATCAAGGAGGGAAGGTTGATTTTTATGTTTTCAGCAAGGCAGTACATAATGGAAAGATCCATTAGACTTGCCTGGGTTCTTTTGGAGGAACGGGGTAAAATAAAAGCCAAAAATTGAAATAGCAGCTTATGAAAGGAGACAATTCTTTTTGATCTAAAGTAAAGCATTGAATTGCCGTTAAAGAAAGCAAGAATTTGAGCATTGAACTCCATTTATGTTCAACTTAGCCCTACCCTTAATGTAGTCCTTGTAACCCTCAGTCGGAATATCAAACCATTCCCCCCGTTTCTTCTCAGTGATGGTAACTACAGACCCATTGACAATTGAGACACACACCCTCAGTTATGGTAAACCCAGAACAAAAAGCTTTCATCTCCTTTTCATAAAGACCCTCATCTACGCTAACAATTTTTAACCATTTATGAAATTTAAAATTTTCAATAACTCATTCCACTTAGACTTTTTGCACCATGCAACATCTACACAAAAGCCCACAAGAAATTGTGAAGATTTTGTTTTCTTACCTCGCTTTGTAGGTACAGTAATCTCTTGTTCTTGATCGCTTTCAATCTCGTTTTCACCTTCTTCCTTTTTCGGAGAGAGAGAAACAGGAGCAGAGGATGCCGATTTTGACCCGGTAGAATCTGCGTCGTCTTGGATGATTCTTGAGCACTTAATTCATCATGGATGGTGTTTTCTCTTGGGAAATTTTCATGATCACCGAATTTTGAGTTTTGGAAGACATGGTGACAGAGTTTTGGTGAGGTTGAAGATGAGAAGAGAGAGAGAGAGAGAGAGAGAGAGATGTTGAGTGATGGGAAATTATGAGGGTCAGTGATTTGATGTGGTTGGGTTTATAAGTAATCATGATTCCGTGTGAAAAGAAATGGAGAGTTAGGTTTAATGAAGGTTTATGGGTTTTTGGAAGGCAATTAATGAAGTTTCTTCATTTAACTTTAGATTAATTGAACGCGTAATTTTGGCCATAATTCAGATTAATGTTTTTATTTTGGACGGAAAGGTGTGAAAAGAAAAAGAAACAAGGAAATTTGGAGGAAAATTAAGAAAATGGAAAATCAAAAAATTTACTCTTGCATATGATAAAAATGTGTCCATAATATACAAACTACATACGTACCAAATATGTGCAAGGACACTAAGGGTAATATTCAGAGACATATGTGAGTCCTTATACTTGACCCTAGGTGTATGAAATTTAATTCATGAAGTTGCAGGACATACTTAGTAAGAAACAATTTGGGGGAATCAACATCATGTGACATTTAAACAATTTTTATCATTCCTAGTTCCAAGCGTATCTTTTCAAACCTGTCCCTAGATAGAGGTTTAGTCAATATGTCAGCTATTTGATTTTCAGTGGACAAAAATCAACTTTGACTAATCCCTTCTCTACATTGTCTTTTAGGAAATGATGTCTAATGTGAATATGCTTGACTCTAGAGTGATGAACTGGATCCTTGGAAATGCAAATAGCACTATGTTATCAAAGATATAGGAACACACTTAAATTTTATGCCAAAGTCACGTACCTGTTGCTTGATCCATAATACCTGAGACAGCATGCAGCAGCTGCCACGTATTCAGCTTCTGCTGTGGAAAGAGCAACGTGTTTGTTTCTTTGAGCTCCAAGAAACCAAGCTTGATCCTAGGAACTGGAAATACCCGATGTACTTTTGCGATTCACCAAGTCTCCAGCATAGTCAGCATCGGAATACTTACTAGATCAAAGATGTCACTTCGAGGATAGAACAAACAAAGATCATCACTTCCTTTCAAATATCTAAGAATCCTTTTGACACTGTCAAATGGATTCCTTAGGATTTGATTGGAATCTTGCACATAAACCAACACAAGGATATATCAGGCCTACTAGCAGTTAGATAAAGTAAGGAACCAATCATACCTCTATAGAGTTTCTGATCTACGGACTTACCACTTTGATCCTCATCTAACCTTGTACCTGTTCCTATAGGAGTATGGTTTGATTTTGCTTGATCCATCCATATTTTTTCAATAACTCCTTTACGTATTTTTGTTGATGGATCATTGTTCCTTTTTCAGTTTGCTTGATTTGCAAACCGAGAAAGAAGTTTAACTCTCCCATCATACTCATTTCAAATTCACTACGCATTAACTCAGCAAATTCTTTACAAAGAGATTCGTTAGTTGCACCAAAAATTATATCATCCACATAAATCTGAACCACTAGGATGTCTGTTCCTTTGGATCGAAGGAACAGGGTCCTATCAACTTTGCCTCGTATAAAGTCATTAGAAAGTAAGAATTTTGAAAGTCTTTCATACCATGATCTAGGAGCTTGCTTAAGCCCATAAAGAGCTTTATCTAGCTTATAATATGATGATTGGAAGATCCGGGTTTTCAAAACCAGGAGGTTGTTCCACATAGACGTCTTCAATCAAATATCCATTTAAAAAGGCACATTTGACGTCCATTTGGTACAACCTAAAACCCATGAATGTGCAAAGGCAATCAAAATTCTTATTGCTTCTATTCTAGCTACAGGAGCAAAGGTTTCATCAAAGTCAATACCTTCTTGTTGATTGTACCCTTTGGCTACGAGTCTGGCTTTGTTTCTTATGACTGTTCCATGTTCGTCTAGCTTGTTCCTGAAGACCCATTTTAGTCCAATTACCTTTTGGTTTTTAGGCTTGGTCTCAAGATGCCAGACCTTGTTTCTCTGGAACTCATTCAGTTCCTCTTGCATGGCGTTTATCCAGTCAGACTCCAGTAGGGCATCATTGTGATCTCGTGGTTCTGTCATAGACAAAAAGGCATGGAAAGCACAGAAATTTTTCAGTTGGGATCTCGTTTGAGTTCCCTTTTCAATATCACTTACTATTAAATCCAATGGATGGGATTTTAAGTGTTTCCACGGTCTTGGTTCAAATCTCTTGTCTCTGCTCCTCCAGTTTGAGGAGCTTCATTCGTCTCTCTACTGGATGAATTTCTGGTCCTGTTCCTCCTGTATAACAGGATCAGGAACAACTATCTCTTCTTCAGAAATATGCTTTTTGTCGGTTCCTGCAGGTGTTAGTTCCTCATCGATGTTCACTAACTCCTCAATACGAGTCAGTCCTATTTCAAAGTCATTTTCATGACTTGGTTCCTGCAGAGAGTTAGTTTCATCAAAAATAACATGGACACTTTCCTCAACACACATTGTTCTTTGTTGTAAACTCTATATGCCTTACTACTTAAAGCATATCCAATAAAAACAGCCTCATCGCTTCTAGCATCAAACTTTCCTAAATTGTCTTTACCATTGTTATGTACAAAGCATTTACAACCAAAGATTCTAAAGTAGAGATATTGGGTTTTCTTCCTTTGAGTAGCTCATAAGGAGTCGTCAAGACAATAGGTCTTAGCATGACTCTATTGATTATGTAGCATGTCGTATTCACTG
This sequence comes from Beta vulgaris subsp. vulgaris, assembly GCF_026745355.1. NCBI lineage: Eukaryota > Viridiplantae > Streptophyta > Magnoliopsida > Caryophyllales > Amaranthaceae > Beta > Beta vulgaris. The sequence goes on along the minus strand of NC_079206.1, from coordinate 38,336,820 downwards.
CTTAGCCCAAAAATTCTTCGGAAGGTTGCTAGCTATGATCATTGTTCTAGCCATGTCCTCCAAAGTGCGATTCTTCCGTTCTACCACGCCATTTTGTTGTGGATTCTAGGAGCTGAGAAGTTGTGATCAAGACCTTCATTTCTGCAAAACTCATCAAATTTGGAGTTTTCAAACTCCTTACCATGATCAGAACGCAAGTGCTTAATTTTAAAACCACTTATTCTTTGAGTTCTTTAGCAAAGTTAACAAATTCATCAAATTCTCATCTTTGCTATGGAGAAAAATAACCCAAGTGTATCTTGAAAAATCATCAACTATTACAAGCACATATCTCTTACCAGATCGACTTTGGATTCGAACAGGGCCACACAAGTCCATATGAATCAATTCAAGGGGACTTTGTGTGCTTACCATTTTCTTTGATTTGAACGAGGATCTAACTTGTTTACCTTTTGCACATGGTCCACAAACTTCATGGTTTGAGCTTTGATAGTTGGTAATCCAACCACCAAGTCCTTACCACTTAGCTTCTGGAGTAATGCCATACTTGCGTGACCACATCTTTTATGCCAAAGAAGTGGTTCATTATCGACGGCACTTAAACACGTTAGATTGTTCCTAGGAACAAGGTTGAGATCAACAATGTAGGTGTTCCCTTTCCTTGTTCCTTCTAGGATTTTGGTACCTTTCCTGCATTACTTACTACACAACATTCATCAGTAAAATTTACACTGTTCCCTTTGTCGCAAAATTGAGAAATACTAAGCAGATTATTTTTAAACCCTCGACCAAAAATACATTGTCTATGGAATGTGACTTAGACTTTCCTACCTTCCCTATTGCAACTATGTTACCGGTAAGATTGTCTCCGAAGGTCACAGTTCCTCCATCATAGGCTGAAAGCGAGAGAAATTTCTCTTTATCTCCTGTCATGTGTTTAGAACAACCGCTATCGAGGTACCACAGGTTGTTCCCCCTCACTTTAGCCTCTATCAAAGCAATCAGTTAGTGGTAGGAACCCATTTGACTTGGGTTCCTCTGTCGGGTTGTATTTCTCTTAACTTTCCAAACTTGTTTAACTAAGTGGGTGTTCATTTCAATATGTTCTTCTCTGGAGGAACAGTCAGACACTAAGTGTCCACTGTTCCCACAGTAAGAGCATATTCGGCTGCTTGGAAGATCAACATATTTTTTCATTTTGTTTTTCTTCTTGTGATTGAAACCTAACCCACTTCTTCCTTCATTTTTATATTTTTGTATCCAGCTTACTGGATCAGGAAGAGTCGTTCTTGAAGATTCCATTTTCTCTTTAAGTACCAGATATTTACTCAAAACTTTTTCATGTTCGAATTTTAACTTTTCGAACTCGGATCTGGTATTTATAGAGGAACTGGTTCCTTCAGGAACGAATAGTTTCAATTCAGCCATTTCCATATTCAAAAATAATTTTCATTTTTAGCATTTTCAAAAGCTTCTCGAATACGTCGGTTTTCATCAAAGACTTCAAAGAATCTTTCCTCAATGTTTGCATTCACTTTTTAAACCAATTTGAATGTCCTTTGGTGACTTCTAAGGCTTTTTCTAAATTTTCTTCTCTAACACAAATGGCCTTGTAGTCACAAGTTTCCAAAAGTAGTTTTATTAATTGATTCTTTGAAAGTTCTTTTAACTCTTCTTCAATAACATTTATGCGTACCTTGTTGTTTGGCAAGTCTTCTTCTCGTCTGTTTTTGCCATGAGACATAAATGAGCTGTCTCCTCTTCTGGTTGTTCCTGCTCCTCGTCTGAATCGGATTCTCCCCAGGCAGCAACCATGGCCCTTCTCATATCAACTTTTGAAAAAGTTTTCGCTGCTCCTTTCCCTTCTCCTTGTACTTTCCTTTGCTCTTTTCATTTTCCAAGAAAGGGCATTCCTTTATGAAGTGATCCGGACTTCCACACTTGTGACAGCTTAACTTTCCTGGCTTTTTCAAGTTCTTCCCTTTGTAGTTCTTGTTGAAGAACTTTTTGAATCTTTTCACGATCAGTGCTGCCTCTTCATCATCAGTTTCTGAATCCTCTAAGTCATCGACTTGAGAGCCAAGCCTTAGGCCTATTGAGAGTCAACTTCATGAGTTCCTAGATGGATTTCATGAGTCAACGAGGAACCGGAAAATTGTTCGATATTGAATGTGGTGAAATCTTTTGTTTCAAGCAGGGCAGTGACCTTTGCCATCTATTTGGGCTTATTTTCCCTGATTAAGCCAGCAAGGGGTAATCCAAGCCCAACAAGAGCCTCAAGCCCCCAGGGGCCCACCTGTGGTAGTACCTTCCAGCTGTCAGTGCATTCCAGCTGGCCTATAGCTGGGATATCCCAAGCACTATAAATACTCAACCCCCTCATCAATGAGAAGGTATTGAATTCTTACCTAACAAACCAGAGCATCTCTCTCTAGACTTTATCTCTCTAGCTTGATCACTGACTTGAGCGTCGGAGAGGCGATCCCGGAACCACCTCCGGGCAGTCTAACCTTTACTTTTGCAGGATCCCGGCGTACGGACTTTTGACTCAGGACATACAGATCTGACCCGGTATTCCCTTAGCAAAGGAGTTAGCACCCTTAATTTCTAGACAGAAACAGTTTGGCGCCGTCTGTGGGGATAGTACAAAAAGTTACTTCGCCACCACTCATTAAGACTTGCCTTAGTAGCTACTCAGCTCCAAACGCCAATCGAAAATGGCACCAACCAAGAACACCCGTGGCAAGCAGGCCTCTGATCAGGTTCCTCGGCCTGAGAGAGGCCACTCCCCCCCACACAATAGGGAGAGTGAGCAAGTTCCCTCACCGGGTCGGAGGTCACCCACCGTCCAAACTCTGGACCCCCGGTCGGTCTCGCAGCAAATTCAGAATGTGGAGCCTCAGCCGCTCTTTGTGACTGACCTGGCCCTTATCACTGCCCAGCTCCAGGAAACTTTCCAAAAAGGCATGATGGACATGATGGCCATGCTCCAGCAGAAGCAGCAGCAACTCGTCCCGCTCAATCAGCATGAGCCTAGAGAGCGCACAATCGTTCGCTCCCAAAGGTACCACTCTCGCTCTAATCGGGATCAGCAGCCTAGCCGGCCACGGTCCGATGCGAGAGACCCAAGCCATCGAGAAAAAGAAAAGTCGGCGCGACAGGGGTCGGCCCGTCAGCATGCGGAAACCCATGTATCCAAGTCTCCAAGGGGGGACGCGGGTCGGAAACCCCGAGACGCCCGAGAATTCCTTAACAACAAGAAGCGCCTCAGCCGAGGCTATGACGCCCGGGAGTTCCTCAAGAAGAAAGCGAATGACCGAGAGGGCCAAGGGGACTCGGCTCGTTCTCAGCCTCCTAGGCTAACTGGAGGAGGGCTCAAGTTCCTAATCCCCTTCAGTTAGGAAATCCTAGGGACCCAAACCCCGGGGAAAATTAAAACTCCCTTGATCGAGCCATTCGCGGGCCTGACCGACCCGGATGATCATATGGCTAGTTACAAGGCTCAGATGAGCGTTCAGACAAGTTGTGAGGCCACATGGTGTCGTTTCTTCCCCACCACCCTCAAAGGTCTGGCCCTCAATTGGTTCCAAGAACTCCCGGCGGGGGTCATCACGGACTTCGCCATACTTGAACACCTCTTCATCCACCAGTTTGTAGCTGGAAAGAGGCAAAGAAAAACCAGCCTTCATCTCATGGGGGTGAAGCAAAACAAGAATGAACCTCTATCGGACTACATCAAAAGGTTCAATGAGGAGTCCCTCAAAATCACCGACTTGCAGGATGCGGTAGCTTTCGCAGCCCTCATGTCCGGACTCCTGCCGGGTCGGCTTAGATGGTCGCTGGCCGAGAACGAGGTGAAGACCTACTCGGAAGCCATGGCCAGAGCCCAAAGGTTCATTCAAGTGACAGACATCTGTCGTTACTCGGATAAAGGGACCAAGAAGAGAAAAGATGAAGGGGGTCACATGGGTCAGCCTAAGCATCAGAGAACGGGGGGGCGTGGGGACCGGCTCACCGATAACGGCAACGACCCTCGATTTAATAAAAACCGGCAAGAGATCTATTTTGACATCCGGAACAAAAATTGGCTTCCCAGCCCAGCGCCCATCCGCACATCATCGTCTCGGAGGGATAAAAGCTTGTGGTGCGATTACCACAAGGAATGTGGGCACACCACCAAGGACTGCAGAGAGCTCAAGAAATCCTTGGATGGTTTGGCCGACCAGGGCAAGCTCAATCACTACCTAAAGCACTCGAGCGAGGAAAAGGGGAAGCAAAAGGTGGGTCAGTCGAACAGCGGGGACACGGAAGGATTCATTGGTGTCATTGCTGGAGGATTCGCGTCGGGAGGCCTAACCGGCCGAGCACGCAAGGCTCACCTCCAAAATCTCAAGCATCAGGTACTTGATGTCCAGCTCCCCCGAGCCAGTTGCCCCGTCATGACCTTTGGGGAACCCAGTCGGACGTTGCATATTCCGCACGACGACCCCCTCTATATTGAGCTCAAGGTAGCAAATACAAGGGTAAAGAGAGTGTTGGTGGATAGTGGGTCATCCGCTGATATCATCACCCTTGATTGCCTCAAGAAGTTGAAGTACACCGAACGGGATGTTACCCCCCTGAATCAGCCGCTCATAGGCTTCGGGGGCAACTCTGTCCTCCCGATCGGATCAATAAAACTACCCACTCGGATGGGTGAAAAAGGTAAGGGGAGAAGCCTACCGATCGACTTCTTTGTGGTAGACATCCCTTTGCCTTATAACATAATAATGGGGAGACCCATGCTAAATAAAGCCAAGGCCGCCATCTCCACCTATCAACTCCTTATGCAGTTTGAGACTGATGACGGAAAGGTGGGAAAAATTCAAGGCGACCAGCAAGCAGCAAGAGAGTGCTATGTGAATAGCCTCAAGAATAACGACATCCAAAAGGACTCGGACAACGACGTCCAAAAGGACTCGAAAAAAAGAAAATATGAAGAGGGTCAGCCCTCAACCAGCCTCGGGGTGTACATAACTGACAACCCCAAACAATATGAACGCCCTCAGCCAGCCGAGGATGACGAAGAGGTCGCAATCGGCCAGGACCCCGGTCGGACTGTCAGGGTAGGCAAGGCAATGGACCCTCAAACAAGGCAGGATATCATCCGAGTGCTCATGGAGTACCAAGATGTCTTTGCCTACGAGGCCACAGAAATGCCTGGTCTCGACCCGAAAATCATGCGCCACGAGCTTAACATCAAAGAGGGGTTCAGACTAATCAAACAAAAGCTCAGGCACCAGGGTCCTGAAAGAAATGCTGCAGCAGCCGCGGAGGTCAAGAAGCTGCTCGAAGGGGGTTTCATTGAAGAATGTCAATACTCGGAATGGTTGGCCAATGTGGTATTGGTCAAAAAACCGAGCAGGGCATGGCGAATGTGCGTCGATTTTACGGACTTAAACAAAGCCTACCGGAAAGACAATCACCCTCTGCCAAAAATCGATAGGCTGGTCGATTCGACGGCAGGGCATGCCCTTCTCAGCTTCATGGACGCGAATGCTGGCTATCATCAAATTCCCATGGCCGAGAAGGATAGGGTTCATACGACATTTATCACTCCTCAGGGTGTCTACTGCTATAAGATGATACCGTTCGGCCTCAAAAATGCAGGGGCCACATATCAGCGAACCGTCAACAAAATCTTCAGCGGCCAATTGGGTCGGAACATTGAAGTATATGTTGACGATATGATAGTCAAAAGCAAGGCTCAGTCGGATCACCCTGCGGATCTGAAAGAAACGTTGAGCACCCTGAGAAAATACCGCATGATGCTAAACCCCAAAAAATGCGTCTTCGGAGTTAAAGGGGGAAAGTGCCTCGGATTTCTAGTGGATGAAAGAGGAATCGAAGCCAACCCGGACAAGATCAAAGCGGTCCTAGAGATGAAATCTCCTCGGAACGTTCGGGAAGTACAGCGCCTAACCGGCTGCTTAGCGGCGCTCGGTCGTTTCCTATCCAGGTCGGCTGATAAGAGCTTGTCGTTCTTCAAGGCCTTGAAGCGAAAAGAGTTCGCATGGGATGACGAAGCCGAGCAAGCCTTCACCGCCCTCAAGAATCACTTGGCAACCTTGCCTAAACTGATCTCCCCCTTGCCGGGGGAACCTCTGTTCATTTACTTCGCTGTCTCGGACTACGCTCTTAGCGCAGTCCTGATAGCCGAGCGAGAAGGAAAGCAACATCCCGTCTACTTCATCAGTCATGCCTATAGAGGGGCTGAGGCGAAGTACAGTGATGTCGAGAAAATGGTCTTTACCTTAGTAATGGCAAGTCGGAAGCTCAAGCCCTACTTTCAAGCGCATCCGATCAAAGTCCTAACCGGACAGCCGCTCCGGAAGCGCATTGAAAATAGAAATCACTCGAGTTGGATGAGTGATTGGGCAGACCAGTTAGCAGACTTTGGGCTCGAATTTGAGCCACGAAGGGCAATCAAGGCCCAAGCACTCGCTGACTTCATCACCGAGTGTGCAACTCGACCTCCGGTCGGTTCACAAGAAGAGTGGGAGTTGCTTGTTGATGGGTCATCCACATAGAATGGTTGTGGAGCAGGTCTGGTCATCAAACCCCCGGTCGGGGAGAAAATTGAATATGCTGTTAAGTTCGAATTTCTCGGATCTAACAATGAAGCCGAGTATGAGGCCCTCATCCTCGGACTACAACTATGTATCCTGGCCGGAGCAACATCAATCATAGCCAAATCCGACTCACAACTCATTGTGGGTCAGATTTCTGGAGAATACGAGGCCAAGGAAGACAACATGAGAATGTACTTGGCCAAAGCTCGAGCTATCATTGGAAAGTTGTCCGGATTCCGGATTACCCATATTCCTCGCTCGGAAAACCAACAGGCCGACGCACTGGCTCGGATGGCCAGTTCTGCTGAAGGGTCGGCCCCTAGAACTATAACTTGGGAAGTGTTGAAGGAACCTAGCATAAATGCCAAAGAGCAGCTTGTACTCAATCGTTCCTCGAACTGGATGGGCGAAATTGTGGAGTACTTGCGAGACGGGACCCTACCCAATGATCCTAAGGAAGCCGACCGGATCAAACATAAATCAGGTTGGTTCCTCTGGCATGAAAGGCAGCTCTATAAAAAGTCCTTCACCTATCCCCTTCTCAAATGTATAACCCCCGAGGAAGGAAACTATGTCCTTAGGGAAATACACCAAGGAGCTTGCGGGTAGGGGTGCTTATCGAGCGAGCCGAGACCGAATAGCACTGGGCTCGGCTTGAGCTCTTTTAAAATTTTCCAGGCTCGGCTCGGCTCGTGAGCTCGCCGAGCTTGGGAGAGCCGAGCTCGAGCTCGGCTCGTGATGGAATTTTGGGGCTCAAGCTCGGCTCGCAAGCTCGTTTAGGCTCGGCTCGCGGAGCTCGCTTAGGCTCGGCTCGCGAGCTCGCTTAGGCTCGGCTCGCGAGCTCGCTTAGGCTCGGCTCGCTAGCTCGCTTAGGCTCGGCTCGCGAGCTCGCTTAGGCTCGGCTCGCGAGCTCGCTTTAGGCTCGACTAATGAGCTCGGCTTGGCTCGAAGTAGGTGAGCTTGTTCACTCACCCATCATATGCTTTTATAACTTGATTTCCCTCTTAGCATTGCTAAGATTTCAATGTGGGACTTCATGGTTTGTTAAAGAAAAACAAACTCACTATCCCCATTTCATTGTGGAACTTTCTGTTTTGTTTAAGATAAACAAACTCATTCTACATATGCTTAGCTTATATAACTTGGAATCCCTCTTAGCATTGCTAAAATTTCAATGTGGGACTCCATGTTTTGTTAAGAAAAAAAACTCATTATACCCTTGTTTTGTTTACATATGCTTTTATAACTTGGAATCCCTCCTAGCATTGTTAAAATTTCAATGTGGGACTCCATGTTTTGCTAAAAAAAACATTATCAAATATTTTAAGTATTAAATAATCAACTATTTAAAATTATACTTCATTCCTTCTATGAAGAAAATAACTTATAGTTTTTGTTTTACAACCAAGGAGATACAAAATTAAAATTTAAGTTGAAGTAAGGAAAAGTAGCTATTTATAAAGAAAATAAGGTTGATCCTTGTTTTCTTAACCAATGTGGGACTTTAGTGCCTAGTGGAGTAGAGGTGAAGTTGGATCACAAATTAAAATATATAATTTGTAATCTAAATTAAAATATAAATTAGTATTAATTTTTTTTAATATAAAATATTTTTTTAATATAAATATTTTTTTAATATAAAAATAATAAACGAGCTGCTCACGAGCTTTACGAGCCGAGCTTTGCCTAGCTCGGCTCGGCTCGTTTAAGTCTCGAGCCGAGCCCGAGCTCGAGCCGAGCTTCAACGAGCCGAGCTTTGACCGAGCCGAGCCCGAGCTGCTCGCGAGCTTGTCAGGCTCATTATCACCCCTACTTGCGGGAGCCATCAAGGGGGCAAAACAATAGCCGGAAAGGCATTAAGGGCGGGATATTATTGGCCCACTTTGAAGGCTGATGCCACGGACTTAGTCCGGCAATGTCCCTCTTGCCAGATTCACTCAGATATACCGAGAGCACCTGCCACTCCCCTCACTACCATTCAAGCGGTTCTACCCTTCGACAAGTGGGGCATGGACTTGCTCGGACCTTCTCCCCCAGCTTCCGGGCAAAGGAAGTTCCTGATTGTGGCTATCGACTACTTCACCAAATGGACAGAAGCCGAGCCGCTGGCATCAATAACTGATAAGCAGGTTCAAATGTTCATTTGGAGGAACATCATCACTCGCTTCGGAATCCCAAGAGCCCTAGTATCAGACAACGGTCGGCAATTTAACAGCGGCCCGACCCGTGATTATTGCTCCCGGTTCGGCATTCAGACAAGGTTTTCGGCCGTCTCCCGACCCCAAACCAATGGACAAGCCAAGTCGGCCAACAAAATTGTCCTCAGGGGCATCAAGAAGTCCCTAGACGCTGCTAAGGGGGCATGGGTAGATGACCTACCCGGCGTTCTCTGGTCGGCCAGAACGACAGTCAAAGAAGCCACGGGGCTTTCTTCTTTTGGGTTGGTATATGGTAGCGAGGCTGTCCTTCCGGTCGAAGTAGGAATCCCCTCTCCTCGGATGACATTCTATGAGTTTGACCAAAACGAAGAGGAAAAACCCATCAACTTAGACCTGTTGCCTGAAACACGAGGTAATGCTTTACTGCAAGCCATCCGATACAAACAAAAGATCACAAGGCACTTCAACAGGCGGGTGAAGCCTCGGCCAATCAGCCTTGGCGACTAGGTCGTCCGAAAAGTAGAAGCTACCGGACTCTCCCATCTCAAAGGGAAGTTGGGGGCAAAATGGGACGGCCCCTACAAGGTTACAGAGGTTCTCAAACCAGGGACATTCCGACTCGAATCTCCCGAAGGGGTCCCCCTGGCTCGACCTTGGAACCTAGACAACCTCAAAAAATACTATGTATAATTTCTTTTGTTACTTGCAATAGGGGCATATTGTAAAACCAGCGCTACCTGGTCGGATTTAGCTAGCAAATTCGAATGTAAATCGGACTTAGCCAGTCCATGTAACTCGGACTTAGCCAGTCCATATATCAAGTCGGGTTTTTACCCCAGAAATAAAAAGACTTAGCCAGTCTTATTATTTTGAAACGTTGTAAACAAGACTTAACCAGTCCATTGTATGTTGTATGTTGTGATATTGCAAATAACAAAAGAATAGATTGCATAATAAAACAACAAGTAAAGTTGCAAAATAATAGTTGTATTCCATTGATCAAAGTTGCAAAACACAACCAAAAGTTTGCAAAAAAAACATGGAGGAAAGCAAAAAATACAAAATGCCTTAAATTACAAAAAGCTCCATCGGAGAGGCCACTAGCTAAGTAGGCTAAGAAGAGAGTAATATCCCAAGGCATCTGGGTGGAGGGGTCGGCCGCAGGTTGCTCAACAGCAGGTTGCTTGGCAGCGATCTCTGGCTGAGGCGGCCCGGTGCTTCCGCCTTCTTCGGCAGCTTCTTCATCATCGTCATCATCCTCATCATCCGAGCTCGCCTCCTCGACCATCTTTGTTCGAATTACGGCTGCCTCGGCCTCAGCCAGCTCCTGATAGCGGGACCAGACCGAGTTCCAGTCCGCTGAAGGGCAGGAGTCGGCCAGGGCGACCCTGAGCTTAGTAAGGGCCTCGTCTTCACCCATCTTGTGGGAGGATTGGCTCACGTCGGCACAAAAGTCGGTACAGGCATCAGAGGCCTGCCATGCCGTGAACCCCTCCTCCTGGGATTCCTTCAGCTGGGCCTCGGCCGTAGCGAGCTTGAATTTGACCCTGTCCAAGTCGCCTTGGATCCGAGTCACTTTGGCCTCAACGGCAGCCTTAGCCGACTCAGAATTGCCTTTGGGCATTGTTAAGTTGGCCCTCTCCACCTTCCACTCCTCTTGCTCTTTCTGCCAGGCCTCCTCGCCCTTCCGGATTTTGTCCTCAGCCTCGTCCAGTTTGAGCTCGGCCAAGCGCTTACCCTCCTCGGCTTGATAGAGCTTGTCAAAGTGCGTCCGAGCCGCATCTTTCAGCTCCTAGACCTCTTGGACCAAAGCAAGCCGGTCCTCGGCCACCTTGGTCATTCGGATAGAGAACTGTTAAGAAGAAAGCTAGTTCGGAGGTGGAGGTTGAGAGATAAAAGGCAAAGTAAAAGGGGCAAAGTAAAACAAATTTACTTACGTCCATCCAGGAGCGAAAAAGCTCGCTCGACTCATTCCTCCCATTGACCTTGTTGATGTGATCTCGGTCGGTCTGGGTACACAGGATCTCCAAGGCATCAGAAATCCTCTTCTTCTTGTCCGTCTTGGACATTTGAGTAAAGGGAATGGGCGCCTTAGACAGAGTCTGCTCAACCAAGGAGGGGTGGGAGGACGCCGGCACATACCCCAGACTCCGGACCGGTTCAAAATCGGAAGGGTGAACCGAGACATGAGTGTCACCCTCTCCGGAAGTTGGTCGAGGACTGTTTACCTCGACCGAAGGCTCCTTCCTAGCCTTCTTCGCGGAAGCCTCCTTCTCGGCCCGGGCCTTGGCCAAAGCCTTCTCGGTCAGCTCGACCCTCACCTCGTCCCGTTCCTTACGCTTCTTCGGCTTAGGGTTGGACGGGTCCTAGAAAAATCTAAAAGTTGGTAAGATTATGAAATGTAAGCCCCGAGCCAAGTCGGATGGAAGGAATGCATACCTTTGGCTTAGAGGGTTTGTTGATTTTGTTGGCCTTCATCTCGGCCCTGATCCGAGCAGCTTTCAAAGCAGCAGATGTCAATTGCTCGGCCATTTCTTGGTCGGTTTCCTTAATGAATGCTAGAGAAGCTTCTGCAAAAGGAAAAAGACAAGTTAGAAGGATATAGTAAATAAAGACAAGTTAACCGGACCCCCTTTTGCCGAATTACCCTTGGGAAAGGCCGGGCTCAGACCGAACGCCGCCAGAAAGTGCTCGTTCTTAAAAAGTTTGCAGCTCGGGAGCCAGTTCTCCGCTACAAAAACTTCGCCGCCATCCACTATCTTGGCCTCCAATTGCATATAAATAGCAGCCACAACCTCCTCATCGGATAGCTCGGGCACCTTGAAGTTCAAGCAATGGTTTGGGTCGGCCGATGGAGGTACGGTTGGGATGCCCCACTCTCCCCCATGGTAGACAAAGGCGAACCCTCGGCGAAACCCCTTTTGAGAAGTGGGAAGGTCAAGGACGGTTCGGTAGCCTCGCCGAGCCTGGAAGCACCACCAACCAGGACCATGATCCCCGGCTGGCATTTCGAACAATTTGTACATGTGGCGCCAGAGAGTGAGGGTCGGCCTAACGCTGATAAGGTCACAGATTACCTGGACAGCCAAAATTCCACCCCAAGAGTTCGGAGAAAGCTGACCCAGACACAAATTGTAGGCGTTCAATAAGTCCTTCTCGAACTGGGTCAGCGGGAACCTCAAGCCCATCTCCATGGCTTTGTAGTAGAAGGCAGTGCATCCGGGTGGTGGAGTCAGAATAGTGTGGCTGGCATCGGGTCGGACCAGCAAATAGGGGTCCTTTATTTGAAACTTGGCCGCTTGGCCTCGGGCATCCTCTACCAGGGCTTTTATTAATGACGGAAGGGGGAACTTCGCTCCCGGTCCGCCTTTGGGATCTATTTCTGGATACACGAGCCGCCCGGACGTCGAAGCCTCGCCTTCTTCTCCCGGCATAATTATCCTAACTACACCATCAGATAAATATTTGTCTAAGTAACTCCTCGAAGAGGGATAGGCCAGGGACACCTCCCAGGGTAGAGGGATGGCACCCTCGGCCTCCTCCTCCTCGGCTTGCGAAGGAGTACTCGGGAGGGAAAGCGCCTCAGGCACAGCCGAGGGATCGGGGCAACTTATTAAAGTTGACACCAATACCATGCCCATACCCCTCACCTCCTCGGCTAAATTATAAGGAGGTGAAGGAGGAGGTGTCACTGACTCGGACGAGCTCCCCATTATTTATCAACAGAAGGGGGTCGGCCGAATTTATTGAAAGAAAGAGAGAAAAAGTTAGCGAAAAAACAAAACAAAAGCGTACCTGGTCGGACGAAGAATATGGAGCCCGGACTTAGAGAGAGAAAGAGCTCTGAAGTAGAAAGAGAGAGAGAGCAGAAATCTCAAATTTTAGAGAGAAAGAGAAATGAGGATATGGAAAAATCTCTCTCTCCTCTCCCTATTTATAAGCAAAGTTCCTTGGGTTCTGTGTCCTGCGTCAAAACTTGGACCGGGACCTGCTGTTTCACCCCCTTAACGGGCCTCTCAGAGGGCCCAAAACTGGTGGAAGGTTCAGCCTTAAAGAAGGCGAAGAGTCGCGAAAGGTCATAAATGACCGGAAGTTGAATCGTCACCATGTTTTCAAGCACCCCAATAATCCACTGTTGCCACTTGGCATTTCGGGTTTAAAGAAACTGTTGAGTTCACCAGCTCAAGATTACCAGTTCATCAGCTCAAGGTTACCAGCTCAGTCACTTCAGCCAGTGGTCCAAGATCTTTGGCACCGGCTCGGACAAGCATGGGGCTCATTGGCCCCTCATCCGAGCCGCGTCCAACCGACTCGGCCCAAGGAGGTTTTCCTCTTTGGTTGAGTAAATCTCCTAAGTCCCAGATTGACTTAGCGAGAGAAGGCACCGGCTCGGACAAGCATGGGGCTCATTGGCCCCTCATCTGAGCCGCGTCCAACCAACTCGGCCCAAGGAGGTTTTCCTCTTTGGTTGAGTAAATCTCCTAAGTCCCAGATTGACTTAGCGAGAGAAGGCACCGGCTCGGACAAGCATGGGTCTCATTGCCCCTCATCCGAGCCGCGTCCAACCAACTCGGTCAAAGGAGGTTTTCCTCTTTGGTTGAGTAAATCTCCTAAGTCCCAGATTGACTTAGCGAGAGAAGGCACCGGCTCGGACAAGCATGGGGCTCATTGGCCCCTCATCCGAGCCGCGTCCAACCAACTCGGCCCAAGGAGGTTTTCCTCTTTGGTTGAGTAAATCTCCTAAGTCCCAGATTGACTCAGCGAGAGAAGGCATCGGCTCGGATGAGCATGGGGCTCATTGGCCCCTCATCCGAGCCGCGTCCAACCAATTCGGCCCAAGGGGGCTCCCCTCTTGGGTTGAGTAAAATTTCCCAAGTCACGAATTCAGTTAGCAAGAAGCAACACCGGCTCGGACAAGCATGGGGATCATTGGCCCCTCATCCGAGTCATGCATAAGCAATTTTCCTCATTTCCTCAAGGAGACCGGGTCGGCACATGCGTCGCCTCTCCTCAAGGAGACCGGGTCAGCACATGCGTCACCTCTCCTCAAGGAGACCGGGTCGGCACATGCCTACCCCTCTCCCAAGGAGACCGGGTCGGCACACGCCTCCCCTCTCCTCATGTAGACTGGGTCGGCACCTGCCTCCCCTCTCCTCAAGGAGGGGTCGGCACCTGCCTCCCCTCTCCTCAAGGAGACCGGGTCGGCACCTGCCTCCCCTCTCCTCAAGGAGACCGGGTCGGTCTGGACTCAGGACTATCTAGGTTCCGCCACGAACGGGAGACGCTTCAGCAAGGCCTCGATCCTCCCCATTCCTGGCGTGGGGCTAATTGTTTGGGCTTATTTTCCCTGATTAAGCCAGCAAGGGGTAATCCAAGCCCAACAAGAGCCTCAAGCCCCCAGGGGCCCACCTGTGGTAGTACCTTCCAGCTGTCAATGCATTCCAGCTGGCCTACAGCTGGGATATCCCAAGCACTATAAATACTCAACCCCCTCATCAATGAGAAGGTATTGAATTCTTACCTAACAAACCAGAGCATCTCTCTCTAGACTTTATCTCTCTAGCTTGATCACTGACTTGAGCGTCGGAGAGGCGATCCCGGAACCACCTCCGGGGCAGTCTAACCTTTACTTTTGCAGGATCCCGGCGTACGGACTTTTGACTTAGGACATACAGATCTGACCCGGTATTCCCTTAGCAAAGGAGTTAGCACCCTTAATTTCTAGACAGAAACACCATCCATTTTTCATCCTGAAGAAGACTTCGTAGAACTTTTCATACTTGTTCCTCCGGAGTGATGATCTATCCTAGATATTCAAGTTCATTAATGATGTTGGAGAACCTTGTGAGCATCTCTTGAACAGACTCCTTAGGCTTCATTTGAATAGCTCATATTTGTGCATGAGCATATGTCAATCTTTGATCTCTTGACTTCGTTTGTTCCTTCGTGAGTAACTTGAATAAGTTCCCACATTTGCTTGGCTGATTTGCATCCCATGATTCGATTGTGTTCATGGGGACTAAGACCACAGTGGAGAATCTTTCTGGCCAAGTTATTCATCTCCATCTTGTCAAAGTCATCTTTATCATATTTGGAGAGTGGCTTGGGGATTTCTTCACCTTTTTCATTTTTCTCTGTGACTTCGAAGTTACCAATCTCTATTACTCTCCAAACTTGATAATTTTCGGCCTTGATAAATATTTCCATACGATTCTTCCAGTATGGATAATACTTGCCATTAAACATTGGTGGACGCTGAGTTGAGTAACCTTCTTCCAATCTTTCTCCTGATGTGTTCATCGTTTCCAGGAACTAGCTCCTCAGTGTTAACTGATTTTGGAGGAACTAGGCTCTGATACCAATTGTTAGTCTTGGACGAACACTTAAGCAACTACAAGAGGGGGGGGGGTGAATTGTAGTTGGAGAGATTTTCAAACTTTTTGCGGAAATAAATGAATGATTGAATAAGAAAGAAATAATTGCATGCAATAAGAAAGAACTAGGAACACGAGATTTTTACAAGGAAAACTTCCTAGGCCCAATAGGAAGAAAAAACCTTGACCACGAGGGATTTTGACTCAATTCTCTTTAATAACTTTTAGGCCAAAAGACTCTCTTTTGTACAACCTATATTCGGACCAACTCTGGTCCTCTAGGAACTGGTTCCCTGTCAGCCTGTTCCCCCTGAACAGTTGACTTCTCCCTTGACTTCACTCGAAGACTTTTCTCTTTCTCTCTTCTCTTTCTCTTTCTCTTTCTCTTTTTCTCTCAAAATGATTACAGACTTAGATTCACTCAACCCAATCTATAATACATCAATTTCTAAGAAGAAAACCGAATGTACTTTCACTAAGAATATTACATAAAATTCTGAAAGTATATTCAATAAGATCATTACAAAACTCTATTTGTAGAGACCTTTCTTTTGGAGTTCTTCTCCACGATCTTCTCCAAGATCTTCTCCATAATCACACGTAGCTTCAGCCACTTCTCCACAATATGTCCGTTGTGATAATTCCGTTGGCAGTTGGGCTTCCTTAAACTTAGCCACTTCTGCACGTTCACACGCCTTATAAATAGATTAGTTGTTCTGGTTCCTAAAATGTAGGAACTACCTCAACGATCTATTTTTAAGCGCATGCTTAGGTTAGTGTTTGGCGGCTCCTAGATTGTAGGAAAAATAAACATGCTGCACATACTAACTAAACAAAATATTATGAAAACTTAATATATTAAATTTGTCACATCCATAATATTAACCGAATATCACAAATAAGATATTAACAACTTAATCTTGATTAAACTCCTAATCAATTCATCATAAGTTATTTAACATATTATTCGTAAAGTCTAAATAAATAAACTAATTAAAACTAAAAGAATAAATCTAACAAAATGAAATAAACAAAACATGAGAAATAAATCTAAACACATGAAATTACTTCTAACATAATAAACTAAAAACCCGACTTAATAAACTAAAATCATGTAAACTTTAATTATATGTCATTATCAAAATAGTGAAATAACAAAAATCTTGTATTCAAGAGTGAGTAAGAAAAAGAGAAAGAGAAGAGATAAAGAGAAGACTTCTAGTGAAGTCAAGTAAGGATAGTCATGTGTTCAGGGGGAACAAGGTGACTGGGAACTAGTTCCTTCCTAAAGAATTGAGGAAGAGAACCTTGTTAAAAGGATGTTCATGTGTTCTTCCTTCTTGCCATTTCTCTTTATTAGCTTTCAAATTAGTTTATCCGCAAAAAGTTTGAAAATTTCCCCAACTATAATTCAATCCCCTCTTGTAGTTGATCTAGTGTTTATACTAGACTAAGAGTTGCCTACGTATCCATGATGGAACCAAGCTAGTTGTAGCTCTTAATATTTTAATTGGTAGCCGAACATTTTGATTTGGAGCTATTTGCAATTAATTAGGCATTGTTTTGGATGAGGTCTTTGGCAAGGGTGGATAATGATGTAGGTTTGGTTTGTTTTAAAGCGGTCGGTTTTGAGGGTGAAATTTCCTATGTATCTTTAGCAGAATCAGACCATTCATAGTTCAAGTTGATGAATGAGAAGATGCCCTGACTTTTACCTAAGTTGGTCTTTTAGGTTTTCGACCTAGCAGGTGTTGGTATGTCTTTTGTGGTTTATTAGGATGTGATATGCATGGTTATGAGAAGGTTAATCAGAGGTATTATTTGGCTTGTAAAGATCTTTGGTTGTTAAGGTCATGGCCGATTAGCTAAAGTGTTGGGTTGAAAGTTAAAGGTTTTGAAGGAAATTGTAACACCCCCAAAATCCATACACATCTAAACTACGTCCCATCGACTTTCGTAGTGTTACCGCCGCGGTGAAACGTAAGGCTAATTGGAATGAAACATTATTATGAAAACTAAACTGCAGCGGATTTAAAATGTTAACTACAACTCGGGAATCATCATTAAGCCCTTTGATCATACGGAACCTTCCGGCTACTTGAGTTATCAAAAATTCATAAGGACACTATTATCGTCACAGTAGGCCTGCGTAGGAGTGTAGAACAAGTCCCACACTCCCCCATTGTTCATTACTTGTAGGGAGTCCGACTACAAGTTTATTGCCAAAATCCTTTCTTAGTATTATCCGTTCACATAACATTAAACATTATGTAATCATTTAATGTTCTTTCTTAGATACATTGCTCAAATCCTTAGTTCTTGTGACATCCTTGCTACACAATAATTCAAAGGCTTCCAATCCAATACATTTCATGCTTGTGATACGATAGAATTACGCATTTCAATAATAATGCAATCCAATTCACAAGTCATACAATCAGGAAGTACATACAGATTTCCAATCCATTTCATGCTAGCAAACAATCTCATCAGTCATAATCATACAATCATGATTCTAGGTTCCAATGAAATAATTCATAACCTAGCATGATACTAACATATCCAACTGAAATAGTACGTGTACGTATCTTGTAACGAAGAATTTTCGCCGACTATTTAATTAATGATCATCTTTGTCATATCGTACATCGTCCATAGTCATGATTCATAATCGTAATCCATAGTAGTTATCCATTTTATTCTTCGTATTCATAATCGCATTAAGTCGATAGTTACAATCCATAATTATAGTCCATACTTATAAATTTTATAAGCACATAATTAAGTAATCAAATCTTTTTACACTAACGGGATCTATGTTTAGACGGACATCAGAGATTACCTTGTGACGCGTGGCTAAAAGTTAAGTTTACGGACGGGTCATCACTCTTGATATTCCTCGTCTATGCAATCAGAGTCTACAATAGATATTAATGAGATCTAAGTTAGTTACCTAAATAACCCCTTTTTATATATAAAAAACAATTAAAATAATTCAAATAACTTAAAGAAATTTATAATGATTTTAACAGATTTATAATTCAAAGTTTATGGTTTTTAAATTATTTATGAAATCATATTTAAGTACTCAAAAATTACTTCAACTTAATTTTCATTAACTTAAACAATTAAATATAGAAAACTAACTTTATTATACTTCTTACTTTGTTTTAGAAAATTAAGAATTATTTCAAGTTATAAGAGACTAAGTTAATTAATCTAAAATATACCAACTTAATAACATAAGGTAATTTAGGAAAGTTATTGATTTTTTTATAAAGAAAAAGATAAACTAATAAAAGTTAATAAAACTAAAAAGAAAAGGGAAAAAAGTTTCACTGGTTCTAAGAACTAGTTTCATAAAAAAAAAAGAAAAAAAAAGAGGAAGAAAAAAAATCAGGGGAGTTATTAATTAGGGAGAAAGTGAGGGAGATTGGTGTTGGTGGTCTATGGCGTGCGGCGATGAAGGCTGAGGCGGGGACGGGCAGTGGTTCAATGATGACTGGGCACTAGTCAAGGCGGCAACAGGGGTGCTGTGATGAGGAGGAGTATTTGGTTGGATGCGACTCACAACGAGGTTCAGGCGAGAGGGGGAGTTGGTTGGGTATGCGAGGAGGGGAATTACGCCACTAGTTGGCGGTTGTTGTGGGGTTCGAAGGGACAGCAAGGCTATAGAGGAAGGGTTGGACTGCGAGTTTCTAGGTGGTTTGATGGTGTCGCGCAGCGAAGACTCAGGTGGAGTCGGGGGTTTTCAGATGGTTCGAGTGATGGTTGATGGCAGTTTAGAGAAAACAAAGAGTGGTGTTAATGGTGGGTTGCAATTCTATATTTAATATTTCAAAACAAAAATCAGAAATTGAGAGAGAAAAGAAGAAGGTTGAAGCAAACCATGGAACTTTGGATTGCAATTTATGGAGCAAATTTTTTGGATTTGTAGAGCTTAGTCAACCTCCATTAATGGAGTAAGTATAGTGAGGTATAGTGAAGTAAGGTGTTTGAGGTTTACTTTTGATTGATTTTGCTCCTAAAATTCGGGATTTGTGGATTGAGTTTCAAACTCTATTGAATAGAGTTGCTGAATTTGTTGAAAAAATTGTTCCTTTGCTGCTGTTGATCATACATGAGAAGGAAGGAAGGTGGTGATGAAGATCATGTTTTCCTCCTTTCTTTTTTCTTTTTCTTGTTTTTGTTTTAGCGTTTCCTTTTTCTTTTTGGGTAAAATTACACATGGGCTATGGACTTGACATTGGGCATATATGTATTGCTAATATGGATGGACAATAGTTTGTATTAGAATGCCCACAGCCAAGTAAATATCTCAGTTACCATAATTAATACTTAAAATATTTAGAAATAATGAAAATGAATAATTAGTTTATTTAAATAAATTAAATTTCAATAAACTCATTAAATAATTCATAATTATCAAATATAACAAAATTATTAGAAAAATAAATTTAAGTGGAAATAATATTAAACCTTAATAAATAATAAAATATGCTCTGAAAATTCGGGCCATTACATCTACTCATCCTTAAAAATAAAGTTCTTCCTCGAACTTTAAAGTTACATGTTTAATATTAACAAAATAGTAGTTGTGCGCTCTGTTAGTATTATATTCGGTCCCCCTTAACGAGTTTCGTTTCCGAAACTCGATAATCGTACCTAGGAAAAGAGTTCAGGATAACGCTTTTTCATGTCATCTTCAGTTTTCCAAGTTGCTTCATCGGTTTGTTGATTAGACCATAAAACTTTGACTAACTTTATTGCCTTATTTCGGATGTTTCTCATTTTAGAATCAAGGATTCTAACAGGACGTCTTCAAAGATGAGGGTCGCATCTAGTTCAATGGTTTCGGGTTGGATAACATGGGAGGGGCCAGAAAATATTTACGCTGCTAAAGATCTCCTATATATGGCGCAATAACGAACCAGAAAAAAACAACAATTTCCCAGATTTATTTGTATTATTTTATAAGGAAGTTTATTTCAGTTTATTGCTCTTCAAGCTATTATTCTTGTAATACTTTTCAAGTGTGGGTTGAGATAACAAAAATCTTGTATTCAAGAGTGAGAAAGAGAAAGAGAAAGAGAAGAGAAAGAGAAAGAGAAAGAGAAAGAGAAAGAGAAAGAGAAGAGAGAAAGAGAAGATTCTAGTGAAGTCAATTAAGGATAGTCACGTGTTCAGGGGGAACAAGGTGACTGGGAACTGGTTCCTAGAGGAACTAACTGAGGATTAATTTATAATATTTTGTAAGAACTATTATAAATAAAAGAGCAAGGTTTCTTCCTAAATAAATGAGGAAGAGAACCTTGTTAAAAGGATCATTGTGTGTTCTTCCTTATTGCCATATCTCTTTATTAGCTTTCAAATTAGTTTATCCGTAAGAGGTTTGAAAATCTCCCCAATTATAATTCACCCCCCTCGTGTAGTTGATTTAGTGTTTATAATAGACTAACAGTTGCCTACGTATCCATGATAGAATTAGGCTAGTCGTAGCTCTTAATATTTTAATTGGTGGCCAAGCATTTTGCTTTGGAGCCATTTGCAATTAATTAGGCATTTATTTGGATGAGGTCTTTGGCAAGGGTGGATTATGATGTACGTTTGGTTTGTTTAAAGCGGTCGGATTTCAGGGTGAGGTTTCCTATGTATCCTTAGCAGAATCAGACCATATGTAGTTCAAGTTAATGAATGAGAAGATGCCATGACTTTTACCTAAGTTGGCCTTTTGGGTTTTCGACCTAGCGGGTTTGGTATGTCATTTGTGGCTTATTAGGATGTGATATGCATGGTTATGAGAAGGTTTATCGGAGGTATTATTTGGCTTGGAAAGATCTTTGGTTGTTGAGGTCATGGCCAATTAACTAAAGTTTTGGGTTGAAAGTTAAAGGTTTTGAAGGAAATTGTAACACCCCCAAAATCCACACACATCTAAACTACGTTGTATCGACTTTGGGAGTGTTACCGCCGCGGTGAAACACAAGGCTAATTGGAATGAAACATTAACTCAAAACATTATTATGAAAACTAAACTACAGCGGAAATAATATGTTAACTACAACTCGGGAATCATCATTAACCCCTTTGATCATATGGAGCCTTCCGCCTACTTGAGTTATAAAATTCATAAGGACACTATTATTGTCACAGTAGACCTGCATAGGAGTGTAGAACAAGTCCCACACTCCCCCCATTGTTCATTACTTGTAGGGAGTCCGACTACAAGTTTATTGCCAAAATCCTTTGTTAGTATTATCCTTTCACATAACATTAAAAATCATTTAATCATTTAATGTTCTTTCTTAGATACATTGCTCAATTCCTTAGTTCTTGTAACATCATTGCTACACAATAATTCCAAGGATTCCAATCTAATACATTTCATGCTTGCGATACGATAGAATTACGCATTTCAATAATAATGCAATCTAATTCATAAGTCATACAATTAGGAAGTACATACAGATTTCCAATCCATTTCATGCTAGAAAAGAATCTCGTCAATCATAATCATACAATCATGTTCTAGGTTCCAATGAAAGAATTCGTAACCTAACATGATACTAACATATCCTATTGAACTAGTACGCGTATATACCTTGTAACGAAGAATTTTCGCCGACTATTTAAACGCTCCACTTATGAAATTGAGACCTATCGAATAATGAAATATTTCAGTTTTACGTCCTTGTTATTATTAAAAATAAAAAACAACTTAACTGGCTATATAGAACTTAGTGTTTAGAAATATAAAAATAGCCAATCTTGTTGTTTAATACTCTTTTTTTCATAAACTTTATTGACACTAACGTCTTTGGGAACTAATAAATACAATGCAAATATGATTTTAGTTAGCTTATAATTTACTTATTCATAATATCCAAAACTTAACCCACTATGTTCAAGTCTTATAAAAATCAGGTTTTAAATAATAAAATTACCATAAGAACTACCAATATAGCTATAAATTCCTTTACTTAATTTTCAAATTACTAATAAAATTACAAATTACTTATCAAATTACAATTTAATCAAATTACAACTTAGTCAAATTACAATTTAATCAAATTACAACTTAGTCAAATTACAATTTAATCAAATTACATCTGAATCAAATTACATTAAAATTACAAAATCAGATTGTACAATATTAAGTAACAAAAGAGAAGTTTATATTGTTATTTTTTCTTCTTCTCTCCTATTTATAGGATGGTAAACCTAAGTTTAATAGGATTTATTCCCAAATCAAATTCCTATTTCTTATTTTATTTATTTCAAAAATAAAATAAAACCCAACCATCATATAATTAGGTATAATAAGTAGGTTGTATAATTAAGTTATAACTGTAGCCTTACCCAAATTATATTATTTTTGTAAATAATATCAAAATACTTTCTCTTTATTCTTTATATTTTCTTATTTATAAAAGAATAACTCCCAAAAATACGGAGTATCACAGGCTCCCCCCCTTAAAGGAAGTTTCGTCCCGAAACTTTGAGGTAGCTAGTCTTAACAACTATCTTTTGCACTTCTAAGTCCCAATATTGCACAAGCATTTTCCAGGTTTCACACGTCGCATAAGCAATAAATACACATAATAAAAGACTTTATGGTGGAAGCGCAAAATTCTATCACATTCTTCCCCCCCTTAAAATAAAAGTTACGTCCCCTTAACTCACCTACCTCTTGAAAAAGCTCAAGGTACTTCAGACGCATTACAACTTCTACTTCCCATGTGGCTTCTATAGTATTTTGATTTCTCCACAACACCTTCACATTTTCGACACCCTTATTTCTCGTACTACGCACCTTGTGGTCTACGATCTTGATGGGTTTCTCTTCATAGGACAAGGTTTCATTTAACTCGACCGTTTTCAAGTTCTAGGACATGTGACTCATCAGGTACGTATTTTCGGAGTTGGGATATGTGAAACACGTTATGGACCCTTTCTAACTCGCTGGGAAATTTCAGGGGATAAGCGACTTTGCCTACTCTTACCAAAATCTCATGTGGTATTATGAAGTTAGGGCTTAACTTCCTTCTTTTCCCAAATCACATCACTCTATTCATTGGGAACACATTAAGAAACACTTTTTCTCAAACTTCATAATTCTCTTCCCTTCAATCCTGATCTGCATAGGACTTTTGCCTGTCTTGTGTAGCCCTAATAATCTTTTCTTGAATGACTCGCACTTAATCCACAGTCTCTTGAATCATTTTAGAACCTAAAACCACAGTCTCACTAATGTTGTTCCAACACAAGGGACTACGACACTTTCTCCCATACAATGCTTCGAATGGAGCCATTTTAATACTAGCATAGTAATTGTTGTTGTATGAGAATTCTATGAGGTTCAGATGTTCTTCTCATTATCCGAGAAGAGTTGGTTGGGATAAGTATGTGTGGTGCAGACTTGTGATCCCAAAACATAGGTTCTTGCTTTGGTCAGTGATGAAAAACAAATTGCAAACTACTGAGAGGCTTTGTAAATATGTGGGGTGGACTCTGAGTCACGGGAACATTTGTTTTTTAAGTGCCATTACAGCAAGATGGTGTAGAAGAGGATAGGTGTTTGATTGGGATTAGATGACAGAAGGTGCTCTGTTAATGAGTTAATTCAATGGTTGCCTAGGAGTAGATACTCTAAAAATCATAAATTCATTTTGGCTTATTCTCTAAGTGCCTCTGTTTACTTTATCTGGAGGGTTATAAATGATGCCTTTTGGAGCTAGAAGGTTGTTTTACTCGGTATAAATATAAATAGAATCAACTATAGTGTCATACAAAGATGTTATATCGTTCTTCCTAAAAGGCGTCTCGAAGAGATAGAGATTGGCTGAGTGTTTTAGCTCTAATGTGTAAGTAGGTTCTGGTTCATTGTGTGAAATGTGTCTTTGGTTGTATATTGGTGGTGTGGCTTTTTTCACCTTGGTTCTATAATATCTTGACTTATTGAGCAAAAAAAAAAAAAAAATCGTCCCCTCAACCCACTCCTCTGTTTTTGTTTATCCATGGAACCCTAAAACTGGGATTTATTTTTCACAAAATTCTTGACCCATTTGGTGCGCATTAGGAAGCTATATTTGGCCAGATTGTTAAGGACTTCAAGAATGTGAATAGAAGATTGAAGGAAAAGTGCGAATTTGTGGAATTGCGAAGAGGTTGCAAAATTTCAAAGTGACGGTTTAAAAAGTGTGAAAAGGTAAATTTTTTCTTCATTTTCTTCAACCTAAATTGATTTCAAGTTAAATAATTTCACACTTGCATGTATAATGTTTTGCATTGTTTTAGGAAGTTAGGGTTAGTTGTGGTTGCTGGACTTGTAATATTTAGAAAAAATATGCTTCGTACTTAGGTTTTCTTTACTTTGTGTTTGATTTTGATGTTATGCGATTGTTAGGATGGCTGCTGTTTGGTTATTTGTTAATTTCGGTACTCATGATTTTGATGTTAGGATAGAATGTGTACTTGCCTAAATTATTTATGGTGTTAGTTGAGAATTCTAGGACTAAGAAGAAAATTGAGTTGAAGACTGATTCTAATTTGATGAAAGTGTGGGTGTGGGGTTTGGGCAAGGATACCATTGAGGTATGGGTAGAGGAGACTGCAGACCCTTGCCAAGTATTTAGGTTTGATCTTGCAAAGAAAGATAACGAGGAAAGGGAGAAGCTTGAGAACATAAGGAGAGTACAAGAGATATTAAGGAGAGAGAGAGAAAGAAAGAGGAGGCAGAATGAAGGAGACAAGAAGAAAAGGAAGAGCATAGGAGGTTGGAAGAACAGAAGGAATATGCAACTGGGTTTTGTGTTGCTATTGAGGCAATTGTGTCGTCTGTTGACCATTACGAGGTTGAGTACATAAGAGCGAGTGTACTCAACACAGGAAGCTGATGAAATGGTCCCTGGTTTTTCACAACCACAAATTGAGCAATAAACCCAAGAGAAGCCCACAACAACAAATGAGCCACAACCCACCCTAAGTGAGGCACAACCCACATCAACAACACCAATAAATCATCCACAACCCACAACAATAACACACATAAATAGAACCCCAAGAAAAAAAACCACAACCACCCCCAAGAGAAAAAGCTGACCCCAAGGCCCAAGAAGAAGGCTAGCCCTAAACAACCTATCCCCTCTAAGCCCACCCCCTCTTAGCCTGCTGAAACACAGCCTACCCATCCCATCCCCTCTCATCCCACTGAAACACATCCCAAGCAGTCTATCCCCTCTGTGCCCACCTCCTTACAGCCCCTGAAACCCAGCCCACCCCCTCACAGCTTACTAACACTAGCCCCCCAATCACCCCTATTCATCATACTCCAACTGATCCAAACCCACCATCACCACCTATTTCACAAGACACCCCATTTGAGCCCACCCCAATCGACCAAGCTTCTGTGGTAAAAGGGAAGGGCAAGAAGGTTAGGCCCTCAGTTTTAGAGTGTCTAAAACCACAACTACGAAGGAGGGAACCTATGTTGCAAAAGGACAAGGAATCGGGAGGCAAGGAACTGGAAGGAGACCAAAGATGATGGATTTTGCTGATGATGATGGAGATGATGAACCTAACAGTGATGATGAGGACTTCATTGCTGAGGAGGATGAAGATACATCAGAAGATGATGATGTTTTAGGGGTTTCGTTGTGGATGAGGATTCTTTTGCATATGATGATGTATCTGAGAAGGCTATTGAGGATTTCTTAGATGGGAGATCTACTGTGGATAAATTGTATAGGAATGGTAAGATTTAGAATGAACAGACATATGGGTCCATTACATTAGAGCCTTGGTTGATCGTTCGAACAAGGTAAATGATTTTGGAGGTTCTGAGGGATTTTTGCATTTAAGAGGGCTTTGGTCTTCTTGTCTTGAAGGCTGATAACAAGAGGTTCACAACTTCTTGCATAAAGGAAGCATGTGAATGGAGGAAACATGCTTCCAGATTAACTGATAAAATCAGTTGGGTCATCAAGACCATAAGGGGGAACATACCACTTGTGGAAGGTTAGAGGAGAACCCCATGGTCTCTTCTGATTAGCTTTGTAAGAAACTGTTGGAAGTCATCGACACAACACCTGATATTCCTGTTGAGTCTTTGGAAAAGGTGGTTCAAGAGAAGTTTAGGGTGACAATCAACAAGAGGTTATTTTACAAGGTGAAAAAATTGGCTAAGGAAGAGATTTATGGAGGGTTTGCTGAGGCTTACAGCTTATTCCTCACATTTGCTGAAGTGATTAAGTCTACAAACCCAAGGTCATATGCCCTTCTAACATGGACAGGGAGCACCAAGATTCAAGGCCTGTTTTTTTTTTTTTTTTCATTTTTAGCATAAGTAAGGGGGTTGTAAGCCTTTGATAAGCATTGATGGGGCACACTTAGTGGATATTATTAGGGGATCCTCTTGTCTTCTCTAGGTGTGGATGGCAATAATGAAATATTTTTTATTGCATATGGAATTGTTGATACTGAGAACACACAAAATCTTTGGAGTACTTTTTAGGAACTTGAGATTGTGCTTTGAAAAAGAAGGGTGCAATAAGGAAGATTGGTGCTTCATTAGTGATAGGATGAGAGGGGTTGACGCTACTTTGCATGGGGTGTTTCCCATGACTACTAGGAGGCTCTGCTGCCAGCATTTATACATGAACTACAAGAATTTGGGCTGGAGTGGATCAACCTTCCACTACTTATTCTGGATCGCAGTAAATGCCTACAACAAATATGTGTTCAACAAAGCAATGGAGAAGATCTTGGCTTTTAAGAAAGATGTTGCCTATTTGGATAGCACCACAGAGCAGTGATCTAGGCATATGTTTAACACAACAATCAGTTGTGATCACAATACCACAAACTTTGTGGAAAGTTTCAATGCCTGCACCAAAGCTCATAGAGATTTACATGTGCTCAACCTACTTGGAGGTATACAATTGTAACTTTTTTTAAAAAAAATTTCTTTGATTTGAATTATTATTGCTCTAACAATTTTGTTTACTTTTTTCAACCATAAGAGTGTGGTCAATGAAGAGGATTGGTGAAAGATTTGGCAAGGCTATTGACATGGAGCCTTGGCACCTTACTGATTATGCTACAAAGGTGCTGGAAACTAGGAGCGGGGATTCAAGATTCTCTCATGCAACAGCTTGTGGAGGAGGGGAGTTTGAAGTCACATATAGGAATGTCACTTTCCCAATAAACTTGGGTAGGTTAAGTTGTGGGTGTGGCAAGTGGCAAGGATGTGGTATCCCTTGCAAGCATGCCTTAAGGGTGATGTACAATGAGAGAATTAACCTTCTTCACTATGTGTCTGATTATTACAAGGGGGTAGCTTACAAGGCAACTTATGCTGAGCACATCCATCCCACGGCTGATCAATCTCATTGGCTAGATTTCAACCTCCCACTAATTCACCCTCCAAGAAGAGAGGTGCTGACAGACTTCCAAACAGAGGAATAAAGGTGTGAATGAAGCTAAGAAGGCCAAGAGACACAACTCTGTGAAGTGCAGCAGGTTCAAGGAAATGGGCCATATTACAAGAACATGTGGCAGATGGGATGCAGCAAAAAAGAGATCAAGGCCACAAGCTGAGACTGAGGTAGCACTTCCAAGAAGACACATAATAGAGCAAGAAAGGCCATCTAAGCAATCTAGCAACATTTGCAACTTTTGAACATATTTTTTTTGGGTAATTTACTTAAAGCAGTTTTTTTTTGTAAAGCTACATTGATATGTTTTAAAATCAGTTTTTGTAAAGATATAATGATTTAGTGTCCTTTGTTATGGTGATTAGGGGAAGTCAGATTTTGTAAAGAAACTAAACTTGGTTGATCTTTTTGGATGCGCATACATGTTTATGCTACAATGATAATCATGCTAAGCATATTTTTTTCATTCTTTTGCCAAAAATTACGTCACTTACTTCCAAATTACAACGAAAAGCAATACAGACGTAAGTAAACCTAACATAATTATAAGCCTATCTAACTTCTTTTGTTCTTTAAGGTTCTTCTTCATTTGCTTCAACTCTTCTTACATATTTTGATTCTCTGATCTTCCCGTGCTCTGTGCCTCATGATGGATGCCTCCACTTTGCTCCACCCAACCTTTGCACCACCTAAAAATGTCCCAAACATCACACTTAAAGTACAATAACTGTGAATTAAAATTGAATCAGAACTTCTAATTGTGAATTTCCTCCCACATCTACACATTCGATTTGGAACCCTAATGTACGTAAACTCTTAGGTTGAGGAGGATGTTTATAGGGAGAACTCATTAGGATAATTTAGAGAGATGGTAAAAAGAGACTATGAGTAAGGATGTCAAAAGGGGAATCCGCAATATATAAACAATTTTAATTAAAGCACCTAACGACTAGTTTTTTAAAGCAGTTTCTACCCGTTAACTTGCAAGTTGTATTTAAAAACATTTAGTGGTACCTTGTGAAAAAAGTTTAAATTTAAGGGTATCTTGTGAATTAAAGTTTGCTCTAACAGAGCTCTAACAAAAGGATGACAGTAAGGGCATTTCAGTGTATTTACATAGAATTGAGGGGTACCAGGTAAATTTTGAAAACATGGAGGGTACCTGGTGATTTTTTTGAAAACTCGGGAGTACTTAGTGAAAAAACCAATAAAATAAGTTAATGAAACAGAAACTAAACGTAGTGAATTGCAATTCACTTCCTAAGGTTTGTCAGATCGCAATATCTAAGTCGATCTATAGGCTTACGGTCCCATGCATGTGTCTAAGATTGGCCAAACTGCCAATGCAGAGTAGAAAACGCAAAACTCCGTGACCTCTCAGACGACAACAATTAACCCAGGTTTACCCCTAGTTCGCAAACCGGGTGGTTGTAATGTTCTTCACCAGGGACTACATCTATCCCATAAAATGTTGTTATCTCAAAACTAAAATCTTAAAATAACATAATATTGTCATTCATCTCGAAACTCGGGGTAAAAAGGGCTGCCACCCATCCCTATACCAATAATTCATCAAAAAAATAAGTCTTCAAAATTCCTCGAAACAATAACTTACATTAAATGTCTCAATCACCAAACACTATGAACACCACTAAGCACCAACAATACAGCACTAACAATATGAACCAGAAATGAATGATATCATATATGATCACCAACTTCAAGGAAAAACATATGTACAACACATCCGAAAAATCATACTCCCTCCGTCCCAAAATACTCTTGGCACTTATCAAGGCATGTAGTTTTAGATGATAAGTTGTTATTTAGTTATCAATTGTTATTTTATTGAAAAGTAGATGTGATAGAAGTTAGTAGTTAGTAAAAGTAGTTTATTTTATCTCGAGGAGAGAAAATGTAAGTCATGGTTAGAATTGGTAGGCAATAAAAGCGGTATTATCTTATTTGAAGGAGAGAGAGAGTGGGCCAATAGTTAAAAGGTAGAATGATTAAAATAGTGGGTCATATTCCAGAATAGAATTGTAAAGAGTAATCTGGGAGAGTTAAAAAATGAAAGTATAAAGAGTTTTCTGGGACGGAGGGAGTACAACACAAAACAAAGCGCTCAGCGCCAACCTGTGCGTCAGGTGCATGGACCAACTTGTGTCTGACGCATCAGCGTGCGTCTGATGCCACCACCAATTAACACCAAAGCTCATTAAATCTGCAAAACATACACGCTTAATCATTTTTACAAACACTAAACGTAAATATAATGATACTCAATTACAACCACAATAACCTACAAATCATCAGCTTCTAAGAATGTAAAAGGTCTTAGTTTATTTCTGTTTATTAAACCCTTAAATAACTAACAATAATATCTTCAAACCCTTAACAGAATCAAAATAAAAAAATTATTAACCTAATAAATCGATCAGTAAAATATCACAAAACTTATAATATCCTCAAACCCAAATTATGTGTGCACTTCTGTGCTTTTTCAAACCCCGAAGCACAACGAACGAGGAATAGGCAAGTAGAACAAGTTAAGAACAATAGATGAAGAAAAGAAGTAAAAAAATTTGAGAGAGAATGACGAAGATGATGATGACTAAATTTTCGTAAGGATGGCAGTAATGATAATATGATTTTAATCAGATTTTGTAGTGGTTTAAAGAATAAAAAAAGGGGTTTAATAAGTGAAATAATGAGGGGGTATGGAGTTTACAAAAATACAAAGAGTCACCAAAACAAAAATGAGAGAAGAAATATATCTCATTTTCCTCCACATGGCCGGTTGTCCCAAGCCCAACTCACACCAAATATTTTGGCCCAATCATCAAAGATCCATGCGTCAAAAGTCCACTACGCGATAAATCGATAACTTCCTAAATCGTGCCTAAACTTTAAGAATACTTAATAACGAAAATAATTCTAATAATTATATTATAAATATAATACACATATAATACAGTTACTTAGCACGTCAAATAATAAAAATGTTTCGGCTCCCAATAATTTATAAAAATAAAAATCATTAATTTAGAGTAAATAATAGTTTTAGGGAATTTTTTTTCGAAAAACTAGGAACAAAATTATGGGGTGTTACAATCTTCCCTCCTTAAATAAAGTTTCGTCCTCGAGACTTCGAAAACACAACAAATAAGACATGTACTCAAAGAATACCTGAAACGAATAGTTTCGGGTATTTCAGTCGCATCGACTCTTGAGTTTCCCTCGCAGCTTCTTCGTACTTTTGACTTCTCCAAAGTACTTTAACCAAGGGATTCACCTTCCTTATCATAGCACGCCTCTGACAGTCCAATATGCAAACGGATCGCTCTTCAAAAGTCAAATTCGGCTCGACTGAGACCGACTCAACATGAATCACATGCTTAGGATCACTACAATACGTGTGCAACTGCGACACATGATATACATCATGAACCTTCGACAGCTCTGGCGACAAAGTCAAACGATATGCGACCTCCCAAATCCTTTCAAAAATCTCATAGGGGCCCAAATACTTCGATTTCAACTTGCCATTTTTTACCAAACCGCATCACTCTTATAAACCCCCGTAAATTTATGGATTTCATAAATATATTTTAGTGTATATATATATATATATATATATATATATATATTATATTATATATATAATATATATTAATATATGATTTAGTTTAAAGTAATTTATTTTTTTAAAAGGTTAACTATTTTGAAAGTCAAAAGAATTATTTTAAGGATTTAAGGAAGTTAAAATATTTTGTTAAGGCATGCTTTGAAAAATATTTAAAATTTTATTTGCACTTGGAAAAAAAAGAGTTTAAATGGGATTAAGGAACCCAAATACTAATTGGATTAGGAAAAGGGACTTCTAGTGATATTAGGAGGTTTGTTCATCAATCCTATTCATCATCTAACTCTACTTAAAACCCAATTGTCTTTTCCTTAGCCCAAAAGGAAAACATACCTATAACTAATTCAAACCCAAATATTTTAGGCACACAAAAACTCTCTCTCCTCCCTCATAAGAAAAACCGGACCTCATTTTCTTTCTCCCTCTTCACGTCTTTTCTTCCTCCTTCCTTTGTTTTCTCTTCCAAGAAACACTTTTTTCCTCAACAAGAAATCCTTCACTTCGCGCCACCATCGCCGACCATAGTGACTTGTCCGGCTGCCACTACTGTCCTTTGGCCGGCGCCTCTACCTTGTTCTTCTTTCTTGTATTGGTTTGATTACTTTTCTTCTTCCTCAAGTTTTGACTAAAGCTTATGTTTTTATGATTTTTTTTTGTACTAATTATGTTTTGAAACATTAATTTACTGTTTTAGTGATGAATCTATGATTATATAAGTTATGTATTGAAAGAATAAAAATCGAAATTTGATTATTATGTCTAAATTGGATTTTAAATTATCAAAGCATGGATGTTTAGGCTGTTAAAGATTGAAAAATCATAGTAGCATGTTATAAATTATGAAATTGATTTCACTTCTGAATTTAAGCATGTTTAAGTATGTTTAAAGGAGGTTTTAATATATTATAAGTTGCTGGAATTTAAGAAAGAGTGTTATTAATGGAGTTTTATGGATTTTGATGACCAGTATAGTAGTACTATGCTAGGGAGTATAAGTAATTGAAGTTTTAATGATGAAAATAACTTTTAAATATTTTCAAAGGAGATTTAAAGTATTTTAAAGTTGCTGGAATTTATTTGGTGTATTGATTATAAATTCTATTGGTTGTTTTAGGTGGAGAAATCTCTCTAGGCGACTTCTAAAGTTGTTAAAGGGGCCTATCAATTTGTCTACACAAGGTACGTATACACCTATGTGTTGTTTGATGTAATATCACGATTTTATGAAGCAAAATTATGTAGTATCATGTATAGGAACTTTGTGAGTTCATATATGATTGCTATTATGTTGGATTTTACATGTTTTATGCATGTGTGAAACATGTTAAGTATGAGATTTAATTATGAGATTTATATCATGTTTGTATGGAATATTGATGCAAGCATGTTGCTTAGGAACTTTATTTATTAATTCACATGGGGGAATCAATATATTTATTAGCTGGATCACGATTGAATAATGTGTTCCCTTATATTATTATTTTCACGACTCTATGAGGACTGTGAGCCTTATCTGGTTAGTTGATAATTTATACCTTTGAAAGGTAAGTTGGTTATTGGCTAGGTTCAACAAATAAGAAGGATTGGAATAAAGAATGAATTAATCTTGGGTTGCAAGTTGTATGCTCACTTATTTAATCCTAAGATAAAAGAAATAAGGTTGTGAGTGCTTGATTATATTGATTTGTGCTGCTTATGTGTCATAACAAGTAATAATTGGTAAATCATGTAAAGAAAAACTTGGATAGTAATAAACTTTGAACTGGTGCACGTCTGAAGTTGGACAATCAGGAGTTGGGGCACATGATGAGCTAGGCATGGCTTTTTCTGGGAATCAGATTGATCACCGTTCATATATTTAATTAAAAGGTTGTTCGATATCGTAGGTCGTTTGGAATACGTGCGCCCGTATTTTGTCTTCCTAGGTGAAGGTTGGTTTTTAGTTAGTCAACTCGGTCCAATGATTACTATTCCATTAAAGTAATAAAAAGGTTGTTAAAGTTTAGTTCAATAAAACTTATCTACAGATTGTTATGTTGTTATTTATCTCTTCTTAATATTTATTACTATCATGTTAGAAATGTTTATTTACTATTATGTAGTACTCAGTTTTGTTGATTACGTGCTTTGTTTGTATGTGTTGATCATTTGCCTTATTGATCCTGTGATGATCCATTCTTTGTGAGCAGTTTCTCTTGCGCTACGACATCTACATGTGTGTAGATGATGCATCATAGGGTTTTGAGAATGGAGAGCTTGTAGCATATTGATTTATTTATTGTTTTATAGTTATTACGTTATATTTAAGTTTGGTTTGAAGCTAACGTTAACAGTGTTGTTAGGTTTTATAGTTACTTGTTATTTATTATATTTCAATTCTAAAGTTAATTATATGTTTTCCGCTGTTAAATTCTGAATAAGCCGATACGTTATCACACGGGCAATAATGCTTTAATGATTCTCTAGTTTTATATTTGAAAAGGATTTTCGGAAAAGAGAGAATTATCGGGGTGTTACAACTCCCTTCATTGGAGAAACCTTCAGAAGCACGTTATCTCCCACCTCAAAGGAAATAGGTTTCCGAGCATATATGCATAGAACTTCTGCCTATCTTGAGTAGCCTTCATTTTAGCTTGAATTACTTTCACCTGCTCAACAGTATCCTGAATTCTGTCAGGGCTCAAAAGCAATGAGTCACTGATGTCGCTCCAACAATTAGGACTACGACACTTCCTTCCATAGAGAGCCTCATACGGAGCCATTTGGATACTAACTTGATAGTTGTTGTTATAAGAGAACTCCACCAGGCTAAGCGACTTGACCCAAGATTGTTGAAATTCTAAGGCACAAGCACGAAGCATATCTTCCAAGGCTTGAATAGTTCTCTCAGTCTAACCATCGGTATCCGCATGAAATGCAGTACTAAGCTTCACTTTTGAACCAAAAGCCTCTTGTAGAGCGGTCTAGTATTGGGATAGAAATCACGGATCACGGTCAAAGACAATGTCTTTCGGAACCCCATGAAGACGAATAATCTCATTAGTATAATCTTCAGTCAACTCTTCCATAGACCAAGTGTTTTTCATCGCAATAAAACGAGCCACTTCCGGTCAAATGATCCACAATCACCCACACAACATTCTTCCCACAGCATCTCTAGGCAAACCCATCACGAAATCCTTCGAGATCGAGTCGAACTTACAAGCAAGAATAAGGAAAGGTTGCAACAAATCACTTAGGTCTCTGATGCTCAAATTTCACCTTTTGGTAGACCAGACACCTAGCTATAAAGTCGGCGATGTCACTCTTCATATGAGGCCACCAAAAATTAACCTTCAGATCCTTATAAGGCTTGTCACCACCCGGAATGGACATTATAAGGAGTATTATGAGCTTTCTTGAGAATATTTCTCTTAAGCTCACAATCATTTAGCACACATCAACACCCTATATACCTCAAGCTATCATCAGCACATATCTCAAAATTTTCTGCACGACCTTGCATCTTTGCTTCACGGAGCTTCTATAACTTTGGATCACCCTTTTGCTTGCTTCTCAACTCCTGGAATAACTCAGGTACAACACTTATAGAACCAAACATCACAGACACACAACCTTCAGGAACAACCTCGATATCTATCTTAACACAACTCACGAGGCACCTCCACATCAGCGTTTAAAGAATGCTTATTCTTGCTACTCATAACATCCGCTACTTTTTTCGCCTTACCCTAAAATCCATTTTCTTGTGTACCTTTTTACACGCTCAACTTCAGTATGTACAACGTTGGTAGCCATGTAGCTCCTACACACTCATAGTACCCTAAGATAGAGTTATGAACTCTTCTTGCTTCTACCAATGGAGCTCATCAAGATAAAACCTCTATTTCATCCTAACCCGAAACTCATCCCATCCAAAACCTGGTGTAGCCATGTAGCTTGCACAAACAGTGTTCCACCAGTTATCAGATTCCAGCTTCAGATAAACGGTACCAATAGGCACCATTTCAGCAGCAGGGTAACCAGTAGCAGCAAACAGTTTCTCCATGTCCCTTATCCACACTTCTAGCACAACTGGATCAGAAGACCCGCCAAAAGTACGCGGACGGTGACGGTCAAATCGATCGAAGATAGATTACCCATTAGACGGATCAGTAGACTGATTAGCCATGGTTATGATGGCGTTTTCAAGTGCCTGGCGCCTCTTTCGGGCAGCCCCCTTTTAAGCACTATTAACCTCAAAGCGGTATTCTACAAACACAAGTTAAACGATCATTACTTAACACATTAATAGTTGCAAATAATAACTTATCACATCAAAGTAAGAAAATATTTCCCCATGGTTTCCTACCCATGTGACCCTCTCACCACTACATTTCTTCAAGCGTAAGATTCTAATGATCCTAGTTACTTCAACTACACCCCGTCCTTCTACTACTAAGATACTTAACAATATATATCTACTTTAAATTGACTAAAAGACGTTAGTGGAAATAACGTCAAGAAGGTTATGCTACTCTAAAAAAATTAAAGAAAGGTAAACTTAACTAAAGTTTTCATAGCTTCCAAAGTAATACCTCAAAATATAATAATTCTAATCATAAAGGAACAACCCAAAATCATGGTCAAAACATAACATCATCCAAAAACTACGAGACATGCAAGTCTCCCGCAAAAATTCAAATTAGTCTAAATGTCCTTGAGACTTAACATAATATAAGACTCTCTATTGTCTTCATAGAACTCATCTACTAAAAAGACTATGAGCAACTTCCTCTCATTACCAACCCACACTCTGCTAGCCCAAGCAGTCACAAGTCTAAAGGCCAATTCCATCTGCAAAGATATATTAAATAATACCACAGTCAGTGGGGGAATAACTAGCAGTTCCCCCAGAACAAAAGAAATCAAAGTGTAATTCATATATAGATTAATAAGAAAGGAAACCATAAGGACAAGACAACAATAACATGCATCCAAAACCATAAAGCTCATAAGTAATGCAATAGAAAGTAAATATCAAGTAAATATGATAAAAAATGAATAAGCCATATTGATAGTACTTAAATAATATTAAAAGCATATATAAGTAAGTTATTGAGTCAGAAACCGAACGCTAGTGAGTCGTAATTCACTTCCTAAGGTTTGTCAGATCGCAATCTCCAGGCTAGTCTGTGGGCTTACCTTCCCACTGCTTGTGTCTAAGAATGGCCAAACTCCCGACGCAGGGTAGAACACATAGAACTCCATGAGCTGTCGAACCACAATAATTAACCTAGGTTTACCTAAAGTTCACAAAGCAAGTGGTTGGCATGTTCTTCACCGAGAACTACATCTATCCCACTGGATGTTCTTATCCCAAAAATAAAATCTTAAATAACATAATAGTGTCATTCATCTCAAAACTAATCGACAAAATGGATGCTATCCGACTTTATACCCATAATTCATCAAAAAAATAACTCTTCAAAATTCCTCAAAATAGTAACTTACAAACTTACAAAAAATATCTCAATCACCAAACACTATGAACACCACTAAGCACCAACAATGATAATAAAAGAGTTTTTACAGCACCAACAGTATCAACCAGAAATGAATCATATAAGATCACCAACTTCAAGAAAAAAAATACGTACAAGCACATACAAAAAATCATACAACACAAAACAGAGCGCTCAGCGCCAACCTGTGCGTCTGGTGCACAAACCAACCTGCGTCTTATGCATCAGCATGCGTCTAACGCCACCACCAATTAACACCAAAGCTCATTAAATCAGCAAGTTCACGATTAATCATTTTTACAAAATCTAAATGTAAATATAATGATACTCAATTATAACCACAAGTAACCTACAAATCATCAGCTTCCAAGAATGTAAAAGGTCTTAATATATTTCTGATTATTAAACCCTTAAATAATTAAAAAGTATATCCTCAAACCCTTAACAAAAACACAATAATTTTTTTGTTAAACTAATAAAATCAATCAATAAAATATTAAAAAATTATCATACGGCCATTATTTCTAATTTTCGGACCCCAAAAGCAATTTTTAATTATTAATTTACAGATTAGTCTAATAAGTCATTATAATACTTAAATATATAAAAGGATGCCCAATAATTACTGAAACATCACATAACATGCATAAACCGACGATGATACATATTATGTAAAAAAAAAAATAGATTTTCAACCTCAAAATATAATATTCAAGATTTGAATACTAACATAAAAGAAAATACAAAAATAGAGTATTGGATTATTCAAACTCGTAAACAGTAGAAAAAAGATTATTCTAAGACATGAAAAACATACTACACACATAACATGCTTCATGAAAAATAGTTTCGGCAATTCTAAGATTCATTCACTAATTATTTTATAAATTAGCCATAAACACACGAATTTCAAATTAAACTAATAAAATAGGAAAAACTCAAAAAAGAATTATTTTCTTCATATAACATACTCACAACATACATAATGAACACTCACATAAATTTTCATCAACAATCTCATATGAAAAGTAGTTAAAACAATTTCTAACGCAATAATCTAATACCGAAATATACCCAAATCCCTATCATTCTAAGATAAATACTAGTTACCTGGATCATCGGAGGCGAGCTAAAAACTATTGTGATAATCCTGAATTATGCATGCACTCCTCTCCATCTTCAAACCCCCACAACACCACGAATGAGGAATAGGCGAGTAGAACAAGTTAAGAACAATGGATGAAGAAAAGAAGTAGAAAAACTTGAGAGAGAATGAAGATGATGATAATGACCGAATTTTTATAAGGATGACAGCAATGATATTTTGTTATTAATCATATTATTGAGTGGTTTAAAGAATAAATAAAAAAGGATTTAATAAGTGAAATAATGAGGGGGTTATGGAGGTTACAAAAATGCAAAAGAGTCACGAAATCAAAATGAGAGAAGAAAAATATCTCCCTTTTCCTCCACATGGCTAGTTGAGCAAGCCCAACTCACACCAAATATTTTATGAGTTCGGAGCATTTTTGTCTTTCTTCCAAGAGCCATCTACCTGGAAACATTCTAGATTCCCTTCTTGAATCCGACCTTGCGTCCACGCAGGGGTATAGTTGTTAGAAGTAGCTTGGTTAGAATCGTGAACTCCTTGTCCGCAAGAGAAGTCGTTATCGATTGTCTGTGAATCAACTCTTGGACAGAAGCCATTATTCTTTGTGTGTCTGGCTCGCAGCCTTTGAAAGTGATTTTGTTTTGGTGGATCCATATAGCCCACATGGTGGCTATAGCTTTAACTGTTATTGGATGCTCATCTCCCGGGTCTATGGCAAAATTCACAATTCGATTAGAGCTGTGTGTAGTTTGCAAATTTCGCTCCCAAATGTTGCATAAAAAGTCTTGTCCATTCACTGAAGGAGGTGGAGGGCCTATCTTCCTGTCGGTACTCCATGGTACCGAACCAAACACTTTTTGAGAATTGACAATCTCTAAAGAGATGCTCCAATGTTTCATTTTCAGACTGAAAAAATTTGCATTTTGGGTCAATCTGAATATTTCTTTTTGCAAACTCGTTGGCTACAGGGAGCGCACAATTCATTATTTTCCAAGTAAATAGTTTCCATTTTAGGAATATGTTCTGGTTCCAAAGCCGTTTCCAAAATTTCGAATCTGAGGTGGTTGAAGGGTTCATTATCTCAAGGGAAGTCCAGTAGCCGGGTTTGACAAAGAATTTACCATTCCTACTCTCGCTCCAATACCTTGTATCATCTTTGTTGTTTTCCGACAGTTGGTAACTTAGTATTTCTCTAGGTGTCTGCCTGTTAGAGTTCATCCAAATAAGATGAGCATTCCAACAAAGATAAACACGTCATCCCACTAATAGCATGCATTGATAAAATATGTATGCCGACCTAAATCTAGGGAAAGACTATGTTTAAAAAAAATTTGCCACCAAAAAAGCATTGATCACCAAGCTCGCTGAATAATTCTTGCGGGCCCAACAATTTATGGCTCAAAATCATAAATGTAAGATACGTCAAGAATTTTTTTTTTTCTCGTGCCCAAAACTACAAGACTCCCTTGATTTGGTTAAAAATTCTCTCTGAAAGAGGGATTCTTTGCAAAGGTACCACATGGAAGATATATATACTCTCCAATAAAACTTGAACAACTAAAAGCTTCAATATCTACATTCATATCACATAATCGCCAATATAAGAGGAAAGGTTTAACCTTAAATGGAAACTTCACAGCAAAACCAACAACTTGGTTAGCTTATAATCTCGACCCAGATAACGAGTAATGGCCTTTCAAATGGGTTTGGCCCATCGACATACCCTTACAGCTTAAAATTTTTCTATGAAAAATTTGATATAACAGTTTAGGCGTTCGAGACATTCTTTATAAAAGAAAAGTGATCAAGTATCTAACAATTATGCAACATTTAAGAAGAAACTATTAATCATCTTTTTTGTCAATGCATCAATTCCAAACAACTTTGATA
Source organism: Beta vulgaris subsp. vulgaris (assembly GCF_026745355.1). Lineage (NCBI taxonomy): Eukaryota > Viridiplantae > Streptophyta > Magnoliopsida > Caryophyllales > Amaranthaceae > Beta > Beta vulgaris. The sequence goes on along the minus strand of NC_079206.1, from coordinate 38,297,091 downwards.
CCTGTCTAAAGCTAGCAAATGGCCACAGTTTGACACTCCTCCACATCGCTTATGGCCCACCTTGAAATCCACCATGTCACGGGAAAAAAATAATCATTAAACTCATCTTTTTAATGTGGAGTCTATGGTAGGTGCGTAATGATATTATTTTCAACAATGAAAAAACTTAATCCACATAATATCCCATGAAGTGCATTTTTATCACACAGTATTGATCTTACGTACAACTATAAACAAGTGTCACTTGATAGGCTCTCCTTTCTCTCCAAATCTTCATCTCCATCCTCCCACTGAAGTTTTCCCACTTTTTTTTTTATCTTGGTATCCTACACCCACTTCTTCCTTCATACTCAAATTCGACTGTTCTGCTGGCTCCTCCACTGCAGTTGGTGTTATCATTCGCAACAATCAAGGGAAGCTCTACAAGCCTTGCACTTTGAACTTTGGGAAAAAGCTCAAGTTTTCAAAGCATAAGCCACAACTCTCCAGCATGGGATTGTACTTGCCATTCAAAATAGTATCCAAAATACATGTTAGAGGTAGACAAGCTACTATTCATCAAAGTAGTCCAAGGTTTGTAGGATCCTGTTTGATAAATTGCAAACATCATCAAATACATAAAGTTCATTCTCAATTCTCTCAAACTCTAAAAGCATCAATCACATCAATAGAAGAATAGCTAATGTAAGACCCTTCGTTGATTCTTATTTATTTATATAAGCATTAAATAATTCGACTCTAAACACTATCATTATAAGCGATGCATTAGAAGTTTTCCTCGTGCAAAAGATCTCCTAATTATTATTTTCATTGCATAAAAGAAAAAGAAAAAAGGATCTCCAAATACACCCATAGAAAGTATTTGGATTTGAAAAAGCTCCATTTTTGTCTTAGAAAAAAAAATTGACATTTAGGCCTGGATCGCAGAATGGAAAGAGTTAGTGAAAAAAGGTACTTACATAAAATGATGGAAAGACCGAAAAATTGGAAGAAGAAAAGATTATTTATAAAAGATCTCAAGGTTTACCTACTGAATAGTACACCCAAAACTATAATAATAGTTGTAAAAAAGTAATAGCATAGAAGTAACTATTATCTCAAGAAAACCTAAACCCGAGCCTTTCCAAAAACAATAACAAAAAATATGTCTGGCCAAAGAGCGTTTTAACAGAGCTTCTACAACTTTATATAAGCTAAAAAAAAAACAATATATTGCTAATGAATAGAAAATTTACGGGAATGGTGATGGGGAATTAACAAGTAAAATGGCAAGAAATATATGGTGTAACCCTGCAAGTTCATTTTCCGCCTACAACAAAGTTCCTCCAACATAATTTAGTCTAAGAAATTCATGGCGTCACAAAAAAAAAAAAGGAAAGAAAAAGCAAAAAGTTTCAGTGCCTTAACAAATTAAATGTAATCTTATTCAGCTATAAAGAAGGGGAACTAACATTTCTATATACAAAGAAAAAGCTACATTAAAGCATCTCCCTCAAACCAAAAGACCAACCCCCTAATATTACAGCTTTCCTTCTAAACTCAGTACGAAAACTTTCGACGGGGCAGCTTGATCAATATTCACTTTCATGATGCTCATTGAGTATTTCTCATTGCAATTCATATGAAGAAAAGCTGAAACCAGACCTCCCTTCATTACTAGATTTAAGCTCAAGCTTCTGAAAAGGGCTGCAAATTTTCATTCATCAGGCACTTGCATAGTGCATGTACAAATGAACCATGCTCATTTGGCACGATTTTTTTTTTTGAAGATTTGTTGCTATATTAATAAAGCAAATATGGCGTACCTGCTATTTGGATCATAATAGAAGCCATTAATGGATCCATCACTACAGGAAAAGCAAACATAATAAAAGCCTGCTATTGTTAAGCCACAGTCTGTACCAACATTCACAAAATACTGTTCCTTCCATCTCTGCGCAACAGATGGCACAGGAAAATGGTTAAAATTGAAAATATCCCTGTATTTCTGATATAGCAAGATATCACTAGTCACATCAGCTTACCATGAATATGTATGGATAGTTATTCAGGTCCAGTGACTTGCCACCATCCACCTCCACTTGATTCTAATAAGAGATCATATCAGATGCTTACTTATAGATCATATGTTTTGCTCGGTGACAAGGACAATTTCTTACCAGAAGAGGTGCAAAGGATGGAAACTTTGTCCAGTGTCTAATATCATCCTCAGGCCTACAACAAAGTTGCAAAGCAAGAGATAAATTACATCTACGAATGTAGGATTTAGCAGCCTATTTAATCATCAATACAAAAAGCTCTGAACAGAAAAGGGATACACAGAATGAATATACCCTAGTTTGGCACATCATATAATAATCCCAACTCTTGCTTAACTTGAAATACTACCGAGTCACTGACGACTTGCTTAAATTTATATATTCATTATGAGATACAGAACATTTGTGTAATGAACTGATATTAGGAGGGTGATTTAGGTATTATCTTGATTAGTAGCTTGGGAAATAAGCTAGATAGGTTATTAAGGAAAATACTCTATATACAGGGGTAATGAGAAAGGGAAAGACATGTTAAATTTTGATGAGTGTTTTAGTGAACTTCTAAGAGTACTTTCGGGAGAAGGCAACCCTTCGAAAGCTTGTATTTATCCTTCTATCATCAGTTTTCCATAAATTATCAATCCAACTCTGATTTTACTTGTTACATCTTGTCCTTAATCTGTCCAAGTTATGCTAGTTGTTAACAAATGGTATATTAATTCTGGGAGATTAAGTGCTGATTTTCAGTTTCTGACTTTTTTTTTAAAAAAAAACAGAAAGCTGCAATGTAGGTTGCAGGCAGAAATGTAAACGGAGTGCAGCTAATGCGAAGGTGGATCAGTGAAGAGTTTGCCTACATCACACAAAAAAGAGATGGAGGAATCTCAGATCTCGAAGAAGAACAAAGAATCCGGCGAGAGCTTCAACTTCCGGCATTTGATGGAAGAAATTACGATGAGTGGATTCTAATAGTGGAGGACTCCTTCCAATTTTTCCAATTAAATGAAGAAACAAAGTTTAAGGCTGCCATAATGGCACTCACGGCGACGCGCAGTGGTGGTTCGAATGGGAACACCAGCGATATGGGTGGCAGGAAATGAAGAAGCACTTGTTGAGGCGCTTCAACCCGTCATCGGTGGCAACTCAGAGGGGTTGGGATGGTAAGGTGAAGCACCAAAATATCTCCGTGAGTTACAGTCATGGTGAAATGAGTGATATACAGGTTGTCATACCAAGGGCATTGGAAGACTGGTGGTGCCAAAAGACAACCAAGAAAATCTAGTACGAGAAGAGAAAGTGGTGGAAGGAACAAAGGAGATTCAAACAACCACCATTAACTTTCAAGAGGAGCTTGAAGAGGAAGGCAACCAACTGAACGAGTTAGATCTCAAGAAGAATGTCCTTGAAATAAATTTTGAAGTATATCGCATCGGCAAAGATCCAACGACCGCAGGAAAATTTGGTGGAGAACATGGTGATTTTGCTGGAGTATACACATGGGGAGGTGATTCGGTTGGAAGCAAGTGTGGAGGAAGAAAGTTCGAGAAAGGTGGGGCCGAAGGAAGTGGGTCCGGTGGTGGACCAGGTATTTTGGCCGCAAACGGAAGGTTTGGGGAGGCAACCACCACTTATGGTGGCTTGAACAAGTAACGAGAAATATTTGTGTAGGGCGGGTCGGAGGCAAGCGAGTCAGGAGGGGGACCCGGAAATTTTATGGGTAAAAATGGCTTCGCCGCCGGTAATCTTGGTAGTGGAAGATGGTGGAGCTCACCATATTGCTTGCTACAGAAAACTCCATAAGTGGTGGAGTATAGAACAGGATGGACCCGGAGACTTTTCAGGGAAAAATAGTGGTTATGGTTCGAATTTCTTCGCCGGAGAAATTTTTGGTGGTGTTACCACCATTTTTAGACGTACGATAACATTTATTAAAGTACATTCTATTAGATCTCAAAGGTTTGATTTCGCCTCAATATGAAGGCCAACCTAGAGCATAAGGCCCATCGGACGAAGTCAGCATAAGAATGCCATCAAGATCATCAGGAGATCAAGAATAACAAAAGTATAACAAAAGTAGAGGTGGTTAAAGAGTAATCATGAGACGGATCTACACCGCTATTTTTAGACGTACGATAACATTTATTAGAGTACATTCTATTAGATCTCAAAGGTTTGATTTTGCCTCAATATGAAGGCCAACCTAGAGCATAAGGCCCATCGGACGAAGTCAACATAAGAATGCCATCAAGATCATCAGGAGATCAAGAATGACAAAAGTATAACAAAAGTACATGTGGTTAAAGAATAATAATGAGACGGATCTACATAAGGAAGAACGTGCAAGGCTACGGTCATTGGCCAGAAGGGTGTTGAGATTTGAATCAAAGATGATTCAAATGTTTTCCCTCCAAGAAAGCAAAGTTGCATAACACGTTTGCTTATAAATAGAAGAAGGATCATCAACCAAAACAAACGAACATCAAGCACAACTTGCATTTACTCTTTCCTTAGCGTAGCCTAACCTTAGTCTACCCAACCCCCTTCTGGTTTATAGTTTAGTCCCTTAGACTTAAAACATGTTCTAGCGCCAACTAGGGATGGGCATGGGTCCAGGACCCTACCCGAACCTTGTTGGACCCGACCCTAATTTAACGGTATGGGTCCAACTTTTTCAAACCCTAAGGGTCCGGGTCTGGGCCTGGTCCAAGTGAATTTTTTAGGGTCCGGGTCTTAAGACCCAGACCCAACCCTTAGACCCTAAACTTATTTAATATATACATTTTATTTTACTTTTTAAAAAACAAACTGATTTTCCAAAAGACTGAAACCTAAACTAAAACACCAAAACACTCATTCTGAACTCTTATGTAAGTTGTGTTTGTTTCGTTTTTTTCGGTTTGTATGTTTGTGTTTGTTTCGTTTTTTTAGTTTATATGTTTGTGAATTGTGTTTGTTTCGTTTTTTCTTTCAGTTTATAAGTTTGTGTTTGTTTCGTTTTTTTCAATTTATATGTTTGTGTTTGTTTTATGCAAATTCTTGTGTTTCTTTCATGCGAATTTCAGATGATTATTGATATTAATAATGCTGAAAATTTGGCAAAATAAAGAATTTAGGCCTGTCTGGAGGGTCTGTGTCAGGGTCCAATTTTTTCAGACCCTTAGGGTCCGTGTCTGCAAAAAAATTTAGGGTCCGACTGGACCCGACCCAGACCCGACCCTTGCTCGACCCCAGCGCCAAGTTCTGTAATTCTCCGATTGAAGCAAAAAAACATGGAGGTAATAACTTTCGTGCTTTCCCTTTAGTTGTCCAGCATGGCTTATCCTATTATGTGTTGTAAAATCTTTCTTAAAGTGTGTGGTATGTATGAGAATGTTTTACCTTAATTAAATGATTAATTATTGCTTGCTCTATTTATTACATTTCGCCTGAATTTAATAGGCGTTGTAGTTTAATCATTAATTAAATTGCAACAAAGTACGTTGGCAAGGTTTTATCTACCTAAACCCGGTAAGCCCGAGGGACTAAGCCTCCCGTGGCATTCAGTAGGGTGGCAATGGCAATGGGGATTGCAGCAGATATTTGAAGAAGATGACCATGAGCGAGGAAGAATGGCTGGGATTTACGTTGGCTTGCAGAAGAAGGCACTAGAAGAAGATACCTTTAGTAAGGGCAAATTGGGCATTAAGCCCCAGGCAGAAAGAAAGTTACTGGCAACCATTTCTTTACAAATCAGACTCTCACTAATTATTGAGACACAACCCACTTTTGAGGCGCAAAATTCTGAACCCAAACCACTCAACACTTTTCTTTTTAACTCCCTCAACCCAAAACCTTCTGGTCTTAACAACTCTACGGCTCATATATTTTCCTACTTTTATAAAACCAATTGCCCTACCCTGACGACTCAACCTACTCACTCATCCATTAAACTCAATTATCCCACCCAGCCCATTACCCAATCCAGTCCACCTCTTGAAAAAACCCAACATTTCCCATCAAATCTGTCCTGTTTTTCTAACCCTCCAAATTAAAAATCCAAATTCCGCAACCACACCATTAGTATTCCTGCCCATGTTTTTGTACATCCAACTTCCTTTTCTTGCCTCTATCCTACAAACGCACCATTCCAAACCCATCTCTTATAACCACAAACTCTCAACAACAAACTTATCCTCCTGCTTACATCATTCCACGGCAAATCCCAATACTATTGCTCAATAGTGAGGCCATTAATGGAAGGTCAATACCTCACTGTGAAGGAGCTTCAATGCATGAGGAATCCCAATCTCAGTTTTGAGTGGCACAACACAAGGAACACATATAATTGTTGCTGCCAACGCCAAGAATCAAGTGCTAATTTCTATCCACCTTGAGGACAACGTGATTGTTTGGATGGGCAGTAATGTAATGAACTGAAATTAGGGGAAGGGTGATTAAGGTATTATCTTCATCAGTAGCGTGGGGAATAAGCTGGGTAGGTTAGTAGGGGAAATACTCTATATATAGGGGTAATGAGAAAGGGAAAGACATGCTTAATTTTGATGAGTGTTTTAGTGAACTTTTAAGAGTTCTTTGGGGAGAGAGCAAGCCTCTCGAAAGCTTGTATTTATCCTTCTATCATCACTTTTCCAGAAAATTATCAATCCAACTCTGATTTTACTTGTTAGATCTTGTCCTTGATCAATCCAAGTTATGCTAGTTCTTAACAATTTGCCATAACATTATTCGGACTTTGAAGAATTTTGACCCTCACAAATACTCACTCCATTTCTTTTTAATAGTTACACTACCTTTTCACGCTTGTCAATGTAAATGTTTGAACATTAATATCTCTAAATTTGAATTTATAAAAATTATAAAAATTTGATATTCCAAAAGTACATATCGAGATGAATCGAACAAGATCTTACATGACTATATTTTTCGTTACTCATTAATCACAAATGATAGTCAAACATAAATTTGTGAATAGTGTTAAAATACAAAAGGAAGCGGATGAACAAATCATTAATGAAAAGGTGGGGTTATTGTAAGTAGGAGCCCTAAACTTGGGATAAAAACTTTTTCCAGGGAAAAATAAGAGATCCCCTTCCCCCCCACCCCTCCCCCCCCTCTCCCCCCCCCTCCCCCCGCACCCAAAAAACATAGAAAAACCAAAAAATTGGGCTCAGTAATAAGTAAAGAGATAGAAACCTCACGTTGCTTCCCACTTTCCAGTAAAGAAGGTGTAGTTCTTGGTATCAACAATTTCCCCTTCCCAAAAAGTTACCACCTGTATGTGTGAACAGAGAAGCTTAATCAGCAAGTGATCCTAAGCATTTTCAGGTTGTGAAGCAGACTAAATAAATGACACTCTAACACCTAAGGTCCTAAGCTAGGTGGTGCTCATCAAACAGCTAGTTTAGATTCAATGGAAGACCTTCTACGTGCTCAAAGCTCAAAAGTGACCAGAAGGCAGCACTAAAACATCTATGACTGATTGGTGAAAGCATAAATCACTCATTTGCTAATAAGAGAAAGCGATACATAATTTTAAGGACATCATACTTAATCATTTATACAAAACCAAGATACCAAGATGAAGCATTAAATTCACGACTGCAAAAATATGTGAGCCATGACTGCAAATTCCACCAAATGAACAAAACGTGGCAGTCAATAGAATATGACACAGCATAAGAAAAAGCTGCTCGTTTTCTTTCCAGTCTCGGAAACTTAAGAAAGACGTCCAAACTTAGGCTATTAACAAGTATGGATCAACAATTATTCTAATTAACTTGATTATCCCTTCCCTTCCTGAATTTCCCCTTCCCCTTTCTGAATCTCTGTTAGGAGGATTACAAATACAAACTTCCACATGCTTCGCACATGTTGACACTAAGAAGCCACAAGAGCCTACAGTTCTCCAGCTCCAATTAGTTCTTTAAAAGAGTCACAACTGTCTTAGTGAAGAACTTTAACATACAACACTGGAAACATTCGCAAATGAAACAAGAGAGTGTAAAATGGCTACAGTTCTTCGGGTTCCAATTAATTGTTTATCAAAATAGCAACCGTCTTAAGTGAAGAACTTGTAACATATGACACTGAAAACTTCGCAAACCTAACAAGAGAGAACGAAAACTGCTTCAGTTTGAAACCAAATAGCAAGATAAACTCTAAATTATTAGTATTTCCCCCTACTTTTTCGAATGATCCAAAATATAACTAGAACAAAAAGTTTTTGGGCCTCCAAGACTTATGTTACATCACTGCAACATGAAGGGGGATATTTTTACTAAAAATTAGAGCCGAGAGAGTAAGCAGCAAGTTCAGAGACGACAAAGTCAAAGGGAAGAAACAGTGCAGAGATCAGCAAATCATCTGATTTGAAGTCAGACACAGCAGTGTCTGAAAAAAGAAAGTGGCAACTGGTAAGTTATATAAGGACGCAATTCACTGTTTGACACCAATTTAAGAGTAATAAGCGGAGAGCCCATAGCCAGTGATATAGAAGATGAAAATATTTGAGAGGCAGAATGCAAACTCGTGACAGCATATGTAGGCCACTTTCAATCACACCTGGTGGCGGATCTAGGATTTCACCCACGTGGGTTCAGAGTTGTTAAAAATAAAAGGATCAAAATAAATTGATTAAGGTCCTGTTTGGCACTAACGTTTTAGGTAGCGGGTAGAGGTTGGACAAGGTCAAAACACTACTCAGGGAAAACAAAAAAAAAAAAGAGCATTTGGCAACGTAGCGGTTATAGTAGCGGGTAGAGATTAGGGTAGCTTTTGGGCACCTTGTGTAAAACGTTAGAATAGGTAACGTTTGAAAAACATAAGCTAGCGTTTGCTAGCAGCTTGCATTGCTATATGCTTTTGATCATCTTTTTGTTCTTTTTTTATATAAATAAATCTATAATAAAGTATTGTGTAAATTGCTTATTAGTTGGACTACTTGGGAATTTTTTGTTAATTGTTTTTCTTTTAGAAATGGGCTAGCTAATGTTTTATAATATTTTATAACCCAAATTCATAAGTGGCTAAGTCAAACTACCTATTATGAACAAGGTATATACCCTTTTTCTATGATTACTAGTATTGTTAAGACATTGGTTTACCTTGTAAAAGAAAAAGACATTGGTTTCTTCAAGGGTTGAAGGACTATCCTAAACTTATACATTTATTTAAGTAATAAAAGTTGTATAATGCTTCTTATATGTAAGTTTCATTGAAGAATAATCATTTGAGTTTAATTATTAAATTACTAATTATTCAAATTGTTATATTTAATTCCATAAATTAATATGTCCTTTTTTGTTTTTTGCAATTGACAGCTACTATCGCCAAACACTTATATTCTAAACAACAACATCGAAAGTTAATCGCTAACAACTACTTGTTGACCGCTAACAGCTAACTCGACTGCTAACACATACTGCAACCTCTAATTTCGCCAAACAGGACCTAAAAAACTCAATACATAATTCAAATTTCAAATTACAACCAATAACCGAGTACGTAGTATCAATTCAATTTATACAACTAGATTCTGAAAATTGAAATTAATTTATTAAGTACACTATTCAATCTAACTCTCCAGTATGACGTATCAATTCAATTTATTCTAGATTTTGAAATTTGAAATTAATTTATCCAGTAAACTATCCAATCAAAAAAGTATCAAGTCCATTTATAAAACTAACTACCAAAAATCGCATAAAAAAAAAGTGGCAGCAGTACACTATCCAAGTACTCCATGAAGTATCAATTATTCAATTTATACAACCAGATTCTGAAAATTCAGAATAACTATCAAGTACACTATCCAATCCAACTTTTCAAGTATGAAGTATTAATTCAATTTATACAACTAGATTATGAAACTTGAAGTTAATTTATGAAGTACACTATCCAATCCAAAAAGTACAAAGTCCATTTATAAAACTAACTACCAAAAGAATGCATTAAAAAAAATTGAAAAGTGGCAGCAAAAGTTGATACTCGCAGCTCAAAGGTAAAAAAAGAAGGAAGGAAAAAAATAAAACAGTAAAACTGATTTCTTGGGTCCTCGAACCCACGACCTGCAAGGGATAAGCTTCAACCCAATACATGCGTACCTCTGAGCCAAGTCTTCTCCAAATTAATAAAACGCATGCTGGTTTCCTTTAACTTATGTTTTTTTTTTTCAATATTCCAGCTTGTTTTCCCAAAATTCTGTGTTTACTCATGTATAAGGACACTAACTCATCAAGCATTACTAGAATAAGGACATTCCAGTTATAATCTACCTCTCTTTCTATACTTCTCAAAAGTGCTTGTGAGACTGATAGATCATCAGTTCGTAATATAAAAGTTGAAGCATAAAGAGAGAAGAAAACATTGTTAATTTTGGCCAATTATGAATCTTACCAAAAATTCAAAAATAGATTGATCCGTCTTAAGCTAGGTTGTCTAGTCACATAGCAAAAAATAGCTTGCCGCCCACTATAATGGCATACTTTACATATCTATTATTCTTCGACATACTTTAGTCCTATGAAGTTTGGATTTTTGAACTCTCATCATATGATGATGGTGGTAAGCAACTTTTATAAGGATCTATCTCTGGATGGCAATGTATCTTGGACCCGACCCAAATTCGTTTTCTGGAATCTAGATCCTAAAATTTCAGACGCGTTGGATCCCGATCTGGGTCCTGTAGTCAGATTGCGGGTCTGGGTCAGACCGGACCCGGATCCGTAGAACCGTTTTCTATAAAAAGAGGTCGGGCTAGTGGGCTTTAAAATAAACCAAACAAAATCTCAGAAACCCTACCAACCACAATCGATATTTCACTCCGTGAGTCCCTTCCCTCTCTCTCCTCCACCTACCAGCCAACCACCTCTCCAATCGCCAACCACAATCCCCACTCTCCCTTCTCTCTCCTTCTCTCTCCTTCTCTCTCCTTCTCTCCTCATCCAAGATAGCATCTCGATCTTGGAGCATTTCTTCCACTGATGTAACTACTCTAGCCCCATGATCAAATTTAATGAGGTGTGGAGGTTCCTTCCTATAGAGGGTTGTGGGGTACACCCACTAGAAGCATGAAAGGAGGTGTACTGGAATTCTCTCCTGCAGAGCATGGACTCCCATGCCTTAGGTTGCTCGTGCCTTATTGATGTGAAATTGAAGGCTATACTTAAGTTCTTGATTACAAATATTAGTTCTTTATTGTTTCTTTAATGAATCTTGAATGAAAGAATGTACTTTTTTGTGTTCTTGATTGATTCTTTAACCAAGAAAGTGAATCTTGAATGTTAATTCAAGACTTAGGTTCGAAAATCCTATGCATCACGCACAAGAAGTTCAAGGATATGAAATTATCAATCCTAACCAAGGGTGATAATAACTGGGGTTGCATTCACTGCTTAAACTTGGATTCACTCCTAAAACGTTAATTCCACAAGGAATAGGTTAAACTCAAAACATCAACTACTTTATTAAGATGGCTGAAATAGCCTATATATATTACAAGATTTTCCTAAACCTACTAGGACTAGTAAAGCTTAAAGATAAACGATAACTTAACCTAATCACACGCCTAAACTCAATAATCCACACGCCTAACATAGTTAATTATTAAGACTCAATGATAAGGAATTAGACTCCTACTCATAATAGGATTCCTTTATCATTTAAACACTTACTTAAATAAAACCCTAAATTACATAGAATTCTAACAGAACTAGAATACTACATAATTACTATTCTATTTCATATTATACTCCCCCTGTAGAAAAAAAAACTTGTCTCAAGTTTTAATCTGGAACGCATGGTACCAAGTCACATGAAGGCAATGTTGCACATATGCCACCTCCTAGCAACACCTTGAATGTTTCATAGCCTACTTTCTCAACAATTTCAAATGGTCCTTCATCCATTGGCTCGCCATTTTTGTGATTCACATGGAGTCTTTGAGCTGCAAGGGACAACCACACCTTATCTCCTAAGTCCAACTTAGAGCCTTGACGTAGTTGTAGCACTTGTTGTCTCCCTTCCTTCTTGTTGCTTGCGGTTTTCAAGACTTCTTTATGACACAAACTCACGCACATATGAGCTCCTTCTTGCTTCCCTTTCTCCTTCCCTTGCGTGGCAGCATGTTTCTTTGGAGGCAAAGGTTCAAGTAGTAAGCGCCTAGTACCCATAAGAACCGAATACTCATTTGTCTTGCCATTATGAAGTACAAACCTATCACTTTGCCATGGTCTACCAAGCAATAACGAACATGATGTCATAGGAATAGCATCACACCATAACTCATTATGATATTCACCCACTTTGAAGTTAACCAAAGCTTGTTTTCTTACCCACACGCCACCTTCATCATTCAACCAGCTAAGTTTATAAGAGTTAGGGTGTTTTCTTGTAAGTAATTGCAGCTTATCCACCATAGTTAGAGAACAAGCATTGGTACATGATCCACTATCAATGATAAAAGAACAAGCTTGATCCTTTATTAAGCAAGTCGAAAGAAAAAGACTTTGCCTTTGCTCATCTTCTTGTTCATCTTGCAATTCGGCCAACAAGGATCTCCTTACCACCAACACTTCATGCGCCTCTTCTGGACTACACTTGGCTTGATTGTTCCAAAACTCTTCACTAGTCATATCCCCTATGTCGTGTGGTTCTTCATAGTGTGGCTCACTCTCTTCCATCTTACTTTGTACCAAGAAGCTATAATATTCCTCCCTTGTCACCATGGTACGATTAGGGCAGTTTCGTGCCACATGTCCCAACCCTTGACACTTAAAGCACACCATCTTCTTCACCCCCGACTCCTTAGATGCACCAAGAGGAAGAGTCCCCTTCATAGCCTCCACGACCTCTTGTGTAGTTATCTTGGTATTCACGGCTTCCTTGGCTGCACTACTCACGTCCATCTCGCCTTTAGCCTGCTTGAACATCCCAAAGACCGAGCCTTTATGTTGCCTTTCCAGCTTACATGCCAAGGAACATACTTCATCAAACGTAGTGAGTGGTTGTAACTCCACATAGTTGCGTAAATTTCTGTTCAACCCAAGCACGAATTTGGCGATTTTTTGTTCTTCTTGGTCCCTACAATCACATGCTATGTAAAGACGCTCAAATTCTTTGATGTATTTTTCGACAGTCATGGTTCCTTGTGTGAGGGAATTTAGCCTTAAGAACAAATCTTGTTTGTGGTTTCGTGGCACAAACCTCTTCTTCATCTTAGTCTTTAATTCGGCCCATGTATCAAGTGGTTCTTTTCCTTCAGATTCACGCCTAGCTTGAAGTGACTCAAACCATAGTGAGGCATATCTTGCAAGCTTAAGTGTGGCATATGAGAAATGAGCGTGTTCCTCCAATTGTTTGTGGTTGAAGAGACGTTCCAGCCTCCTTTCCCAATCCAAATAAGCCTCGGCATCTTCATCACCATCAAAGGAAGGCAAGTCCGAAAGCTTGAGTTCATCCTCCCTCCTTCGATTACCTATGCTTGGTGGAGAGACATCCCTTCTATTACTCCTTAAGTCTACCACGTCACGCCTCACCTCAGTCATGTCTGCGTGCACCATGGCATTCATCTCCATAAGGTCCGCAATTTGCTTGGCTAAGGACGCAAGAGTGATTGTATTCTTAGTCATCTTGCGCAAGCTATAACCTTCCAATTCCAATGAAACACCTTTATGATCCCAGCAGCCATACCAATTGATGTGAAATTGAAGGCTATACTTAAGTTCTTGATTACAAAGATTAGTTCTTTATTGTTTCTTTAATGAATCTTGAATGAAAGAATGTATTTTTTTGTGTTCTTGAATGATTCTTTAACCAAGAAAGTGAATCTTGAATGTTAATTCAAGACTTAGGTTCGAAATTCCTATGCATCACGCACAAGAAGTTCAAGGATATGAAATTATCAACTCCTAACCAAGGGTGATAATAACTGGGGTTGCATTCACTGCTTAAACTTGGATTCACTCCTAAAACGTTAATTCCACAAGGAATAGGTTAAACTCAAAACAAAACACACACTACTTTATTAAGATGGCCGAAATAGCCTATATATATTACAAGATTTTCCTAAACCTACTAGGACTAGTAAAGCTTAAAGATAAAAGATAACTTAACCTAATCACACGCCTAAACTCAATAATCCACACGCCTAACATAGTTAATTATTAAGACTCAATGATAAGGAATTAGACTCCTACTCATAATAGGATTCCTTTATCATTTAAACACTTACTTAAATAAAACCCTAAATTACATAGAATTCTAACAGAACTAGAATACTACATAATTACTATTCTATTTCATATCACTTATATTGCCATGCTGATGCTTGTGCCTTATATTACCCATGCCTCAGGTTGTGCATTCATGAAAGGTTTTGAAGACTTTTATTAACCAAGTTTGGGTGACATTAGTTTTTGGATGGCGCTACTTTTGACTTTTGAGGAGTGTCGTGCCTTGTAACTCAAAAAGCTCCTTCCAAAATAAGCTTAAGAACACTCTAACTATAGATGCTTGAATGCCATGAAGTCTAAGAACCTCTTTTGACAAAAAGAAGACTTATTGAGTGACTATGAATAAATGCTTAAGGCCAGGGACATGAGCATGTTTTGTAAGCCTATCCACCACTACAAGAATTGTGTCAAACCCTATGGATTTTGGGAAGCCCTCCATAAAATCCACGGAGATGTCTTCTCGAACCAGATTAGGGATGTGCAGACTTTTTGCTGCGTCACAAGAAGCCATATATTTAGCCACATCTTTTTCCTCGTAAGAGGACAAAACCACTCACTAGCCATAGGTCTTAAATTCCGCTGAGTGAAACTCCAAGAGCTAACCCTCTTGCAGTAAGAAAGAAAGGAAGAGGATTTGGAAACAGCCAAGCTCCCTTTATATTTCAACACATCTTGGTCCAGAGCTTTTAGAGCCTCTAGTAACTGAGACCCCATTCTGAATATCCGGGGCAGCCGCTTAATCAAGGGATCACCCTCAATATGGGCCTTAACATCCTCCTAGCTGATGGTGGAAGTAGTGATAAGAGAGCTCTTTCCTGCTGCTACTCCTCCCTAGAAAAAGCATCTACCACTTTGGAGGTAGCCCCTAGCTCATACCCCAGCAGCTTCCAATCCCATTGTTGGCAATTTCTCTCTGTTCTAAGAGGATTTTCAAACTTTGTTCATCACTTCTGGTGAAAAACTTTCTCCATAAGAAGTGGTGCCTCTGTTTTCGAACTACTAATACAATAACTATGAATTCCTTCGCATATGTAAATTTCACCCTGATCCTAGGACCCAACAACTTCTTGTAATAAGCAATTGGGTGCCCTTGGTGAAGACAAACCACCATCTTCAAACCCATATGCATCAGTTTCTAGAAAGAAAGGAAGAGACGAGTCTGATAGACATGCTGACCTCAGCTGCTGAACAGTGGCCTCAAAAGTCCACCCAAAAGCTATTGCTTACGTTGCTGAGTAAGAGGTCTTGCAATCTGTGCATATCTTGCAATAAATTTCCTGTAGTATCCCGTAAATTCCGAAAATCCCCTGAGATCATTGAGATTTGTGGGGATGGACCAGTCAAGCATAGCTTGCACTTACTCACATACACCGCCCCCCTTGCGTGCGAGATCACATGACCTAGGTAGGCCACTTCAGTCTGTCACATTTATTGCCATTGGCAAAAAGCTGGTGTTACTCTAACAAAGCTAGAACTAGCTCCAAGTGTTCTTTTGTATTTCTACCATATACCAAGGTATCATCTAAAAACACTACAACAATTTTTCTTAAGTACCTTATTCATAATGGTTGGGGCATTAGTAAGGCTCAAGGGCATAACTATAAATTCATAGTGCCCCTCAAGCTAGGTAGCACGGAAACGGATACGAGAACGGATACGAGTACGGATACGGGGACGGATAGAGTACGGGTACGGGGACGGATACGCGGACGGAAAACGACAAAACGAAATTATTAATAAACGGGTAGGGCATGGATTCGGCAAAAAAATAAATGAAAAATAAATGTGGAAAAAAAGTACTTTATTTTTAACAAGTCAAAGTGTCAAAATGTCAAAGTAAATCTAGAAAAATATTAGCGTACTTTCTAACCATTTATGTTTTCCTTCTAGCGGATAAGAAAAGCTGATAAAAAAATATTAAATGGTGATCACAAAAAAAGAAACAAACTAAGTGTAAGTGTACTCACCATCCCCATAATTTAGAGACGTGACAAGACGAATTTCCGGCATACCCGTCATGTACCCGTATGGTCCCCGTCCCCGGTACGGGAAACGGCACCATGGAGAAGTACCCGTACTTCATAGCCCTCAGCTAGTGTAGCTCAGTATCTTCCCTGGACTACGGGAAAGATCGCAAAGAAGACAAGACGGCAAAGTTTTCCGAACGCTATTTTAGGCACATCTTCAATTTTGACTCTAATATGGTGGTAACGTGACTTAAGGTTGAGTTTACAAAAGATAGGAGCTCTATGTAACTCATCTAAAAGCTCCTCAATAATGGGCATTGGGAACTTGTCTAGAATTGTCGCTTTGTTCAAGGGTATGTAGTCCACACAAATTCTCCAGGACCCATCCTTCTTCTTAATCGACGAGAAATAGAACGTTTCGCGGCCGACACGGCGTGAATTTTTTAAAGTAATTCACATTAATATGTTTTAACCTTATTTGCATTTTTTTAGTTTATGAAGCATTATTACAACATAATATAATCAAATCTAATAGAATATCATATTTCCTCAACTATATGATTAAATCATAAAAAAAATTTGGCCAATGTTTGAAAAGAACGGATGTAAAGGAGATAAAAGCATTCTAACGCGGCGAGTTCGCGTTACGGAACGGTCAACGCGGCAAGAAGTATGTGAATTTTATTATGGCGTTCCGTAACGGAATTTGGCAGAACGGCAAGTCAAAAATCCATACAGAACGACCGTTCTGTAATGGAACGAGAGAGTTTTAATTCCATGTGTATGAGCCTCTCAATCTTAACCTTTTGGGCTTCTATGTAACTAAAAGGCCTTACAGTCACTAGATTAGTCCCCTTTTCTGGAAGATGGAAGTCTTCTCGTAAAATTGAGGAGGCTCTGGAAAGGAAGTCTACTTGCTTGTGGTTGAACTCCACAAGAAACCCATTGATTTCCTTCCTAAATGTTCTAACATGGGCTTAAGGATATTTCGGATCTCCCAAGGGAAGGCTTCCCCCAATCAAAGTAAGTGATGCCTTTCCCACTTCAAACTTTAGGGGTTTTAGGTTTTCGAGTTGGCAGTCACAGTCCCTAACTTCTCCAACCATTAGTGATCAAAAACTCGTCTGTTGCATTACAGAACGGCCATTCTGTAACGGATTTCAGACCCACCGTTATAATGCCGGGAGTTGGAATTCACACCAAACTCGCCGCGACATCATTCCTTAACGGTGGAACACCGTTCTGTAACGGGTTTTATATAAGAACGCCCATTATTTCTGAAAAAAAGATAAAGGAAGAAGAAGAAGTGAAAGAGAAAAGAGGCTCATGATCATAAGATCTAACTTAAACTAAAAATTTAAATCTTAATTTCAATCAAAACCCCTCAATTAATTTCTTTGAAATACTTCTTTTAAACCCTAAATTAGATCCCACTTTCATAGAAACCTAATATGCGTGACACTAAGGGATGCAATTGACGGCCACTACGTTGTCCGTCAAGGCAGAATATGCCGGCAAGAGATGTCCGGTCGCCTCTAGCACCATATGTGCCAGTGAGAGTTTCTGGGTAAGTTTGCTTCTCCCACTCGTATATCGTTCTTTTCTCCTTCTCTCTCTTCTTTTTTTTTTCTTGTTCTGCTTTATTCCTCCATAGGCCGTACTATTTGGTCAAACTGAAGACACGCAGTCTATGGCTATCACATGCATGGTTCTCTTTTTTCCCTTTTCTTTTATAAAACCTTTTTTTTCACAGTAATTTCTTTTACAACAACTATACTTTTCTAAAACCTTTCTTTTCTCCTCCATCTACTCAAGAATTCAACAGTTATCCATTTTCCCTGATTTTTTAAATTGGTTTTTTCTGTAAAAACAAAGGTTTTTTTTAAATAAGAAAGGATTATCCAGTTTACTTATCAATTAATGAGCCTTGTAGTGAATAACAAAACTACAAACAACAAATAAATAAAAAAATATATTTAAAATATATTTGTAAATATCCCAAACACTATATATAATACTATTAGACACAACATAAAGAAAAAACATCAAACAAAATTAAAATTGCCACTTATGTGAATTTTTCACACCACGACAGCCGTAAAACGTTCGATTTGGCAGTTACGGGCCGTTCCCGCAAAAACACGACCGTTACCGCGAAAGCGCCCGCGTTTTCTTTCCATGCCAACCATTTTATGCCAAAGGATGATGCTATGAAGTTACAAATTCCCTTCCTTTGAAGGGTTTCTCCAATATCCAAGGAGACCTCAAGAGCCTTGCTTTCCTTAGTAAATGTTCTAACATGGCCTTACGAGTGCTCATGGGCTTAGTTTTAAAAGGTGTTAGGCGCACTAAGGCGCTAGGCGCAAAGAGCAAGGGCTCAACGCAAGGCGAAGGCGCGTGCATCCGGTAGGCGAGGCGCACTGTTGAGGCCAAAAAGCTTCAAAATTAATTATAGAAAATATCTTATACTAGAAATAACATAATAATGAAAAAAATACAAGTTGTCATGATAAAAAAAAAAAAAAAAAGTTGACTACTAGTTAATATTAGTTACCGTAAATTTTTTAATTGGTGTATATATTTAGTCTACTTATGAAATTAAGCTACTTATTGCCACCTAGTATATTTTATAGAAATTACTCTAAAAAATATTGTATGTTATTTTACCCAAAAGAGTGATTAACAAAAAACTTGCTCCTCTAAAATTGTAAGTTTTTATTCAAAAAATAATCAGAGAAGAGCTAAGAACAACACAAGCACAACAAACGAAGAAAACAAAAGGAGAAGATGAAAAAAAAAGGCAGAGAAAAGAACAAGTGAATGGTATCGGGAAAAGAATAGGAGAAGGTAAAAAATAAACACAAAAAACAAAAAAGGAAAAAAGAAAAGATAAAAAAGAAAGAAGAAAGAAAAAAAAATCGAGAGGCTCTACTGTGGTACGGGTCGAAGAGAGAGAAGGAGAAGACAGTTCGAAGAGTGAGAAAGAAAGAAGAACACATCGAATAGAGAGAAACGACTAACGTAGAAGCCTCACCGGCGGCCGACCACAAAAAATCACCGGCAATCTAGTGCCCAAAAGAACCGGCTGACCACCTTTGCCATACCCCGTCATCAACAATTTCTCATATGCTTCACAATTCTCAGATTAGGGTTTGTCGAAAAATTAGGGCTTTCAATTTGGGGTTAAATTAAAGTAATTTCATGCATTAGGGCTTTTGCTCGAATTTACATCTTAAAGACTGGTTAAGAGTTATATTTTGTTTCTTTTGCGTTCTTGTCATGTTTTGAACTCAAATTCCTATTCTTCTCGCTTCTTAACCAAAGGCGACTCAGGAAGTGCGCCTTGCACCTTACCAAAGGCGACATGAGACGCGCGCCTTAGTGCGCCTATCGTCCCTCGCTTCGTGTGGTTTAAAGGATGCGTTTTGGGCCACACCTCCACTCGCCTGGTGCCTAGGCACACCTTGGGCGCGCTTTTTAAAACTAAGCTCATAGGTAACTTTAACTTGTGCAAAGCATGTGCTCCAGTGCATATCCCCTCTAATTCCCAATCCAAAATAAATCACACAACACTCTTTTTTCTTAAATTTGTGCCATGCGAACTATTTTTCATCAACCTTGAGAACCTCATCATTCTCCCTCTCTAATCGCATTTCTTTCTCACCTAACCTTCTCATATCTCCCATTGGCTACGGAACCGGCGACACACCAGTTCTCCATTCCTCGTTCCCTGATCAGAATTCATCCCAATAGGTGAGGTGGAAGACACTATAGAGCCCAAAAAAGAGGATTGGAATTAGACTTAACAAAGTAAGAAGAAACTAACCTAAAGGTGCCTTTACAAGAGTTGAGGCATGACGTCTACTTTTTGAGTAGGGATACTTTGAGTTTGTCTTCCACTTTCATTGCCACATCAATTGTGGCATCCAAGGTATAAGGCCCATGGAGCCTAAATTCAGCCTTTATATCCTCCTCAAGGTCTTCAATAAACTACCCCTTTAAGATGTTATCAGGTATGCCCTCCAATGGGACCATCAATAATGGTGACGGTTTGTTAATGGGCAAGCCAGTGTTCATGAAGTGATCCGAAGGTCAAGGATAGGAATTGTCTAAGGAGGAGCATTTTCAATTCCTCCCATTGTCGGTGCCACCACGACCTTGATCCATTAAAACAAAAAAAGTGCATTTCCCTCCAACGAGACCACTTTGCTTCCAACTTGTCGTCTTCGCTCACACAGTAAAAGTTGAAATACCTCATCAAGCGGTATCCAACCATTTGGATTCGACCCATCAAACAGAGGTAGATCGAGCTTCTTATACTTTCTAACTCCCATGTCATACCATGCCGCTTCGACCTCTTCATACCTCTGCAAACTTAGATCCACCCACTTACCTCAAATTGCTACAACTCTCTCATTTAGACTCTCGAACTGTCAGCGATTGTGGTCCCTCGGAGTTTGTGGGTTTCAGCGACTGCAAGATCGCCCTCATCTCATCCTCAAACTTCCACTTCCCTCATCACCCAGATCATTGCAAACGAGACCTCTAGAATCGAACCTCCAACTTTTGAAATACCGACTTCGAGTTGATGGTCACCTTATGGTCACCTTCTGCGTAATCTTGCTTGAGCGATTACCTTCAACACCTCTACACTTTGCTCAAACATCTCAATTCTTTGTCCATTAGAAACAGGGGCCATTTTATCTCTATTCTCACCTCATAATCGACTTGCTTTGACACCAATTTGCTAGAGATTAGCTCGGATCAAGCAGTATAAAGTAAATAAAGAAGAAAAATAGCAATTAGGAACCCACATAACTAAGTTGTATTGATAATCAGTGTGATTACACCAGGCTACAGCTTCTCACTATCTGAGATGAAAATATCCCTCAAATATGTTTACCTCACTATAATTTGTGAAACCTTCTCATCCTTCATTTTGTTCACACTTGATGCATGGATGCATAGACCCGTTATTAAAAATTACAATTTCTAGATTATTCCCTCACATCACAATAAAAACCCACCACTTTTGTAACTCTCTGCTGATTTACGGATGGTCCCTTGCCTATTGTTCAGCATAAATGAACCTCATAGGTGGTGAGAAAAATAGGAAAAAAAAGGACCCCAGATGCTCGGAGAGAGAAAAAGATAATAAATTACCAAAAATGTCAACAATGTAAGTAATATGCAACTTCCCAAAATGGAAAAAGTTGAAAGAAAAAAAAAAAAAAAAAAAAAAAAAAAAAAAAAAAAGAGGTAAGTATACAGTATGATAGAGTTCCTCATCAATTACTAACTGGTATCGATATATATCATTATATCAAGTGATATGTATACTCATGTTAGAGAGCTTATATAAAAGATCACATGCATCAGATGGAAGTTGCTTACAGGTGTATCTGCCATTGGAACATTAAGAGCTTCCATAGTGCCACATAGATACCCATGCTCAAGGTCACAACCTTGTATACGTACATTGACTCTCCAAGCCTCATCCTTTTGTACACTAGAAACATTTTGAGTTCCAGAAAAAGCCTAAAATAGGAAAAGATTATAAGAATACGTTATACAGGGAACTACACCAATATGTCATATGTAGAGCTGCAGCACATTTGTTGCACTAAGAATTTACCAATAAGTCGCAGTCTTACATGTAATTAGCCGAGTTAAAATGGGATTCACGGAAATCTAGATAGGAAAATAACTCACTAAAGGATAAAGTAATAGGAGGAGGAATCCTCCACTTATATACAAATGTGAAAAGTAACCACTAATAAAAAAGGCGACTACTCATGCTTAATATACTAAGAATTGTTGGATGTAGACACAGGCTAAACAGCAAGTAACAAGCAAAAATATCAATTTTTTCGTGTCTCCTCGTTAGAAAGTAGAAGATGCAGCAGCTGTTGAGTAAACTTTTATGCTCGCATCTTTAGGTCAAGATGACAGCTAATTGGTTGTCTGAGATAAATTGAAGAAACGGCTCAACAAAGTGCTAGATTTTATTTAGGAACCTATACTACTCAAGTTGTTCCAAAAAAATGATTACGTACTTAATTAGGAATCTATACTGCTAATGTTGTTCTCAAGCGTACATAAAATGAATGATGCTCATGCCCCTCTATTTCTCATGAGGACAATTTTGTCCTAAATTAATGGAGCTCAAAAGGATTTCTACTTCTTTGCTGTAATAATAATGCACCCTACAAAATCAGGACTAGACCTTCAATTTGAATTTTGTTTGTTGATTCCTGTTGCAAACAATTTCCTAATACTGCCAAGATCTACACTTGGCAGTTTTGCTTTATAATAAAATCATCAAAATATAGACAGAAACTGTGGTGTTAAATCATTGTACTTCTAGATCAGAGATGTGAGTTAGATCCATGAAGAACTTTACACAATCAAAATTTCAGCGAATTTTGGTGAAAGAAAGATCAATCAATTGCCCTAGTAGTACGTTCTCATAACAACTGCTTAAAAAGTTTGTTGGTAGTGCATCATGAGACTACTTAACAATTGACATTGGTTTTCTCGATTCTCTTGTACTGTTCCTAACCCTATTCAAGAGGTGGGTAGTGTCAGCTCACAGCTTCTAGGATACAAAAGAGGAAACACAAATAAAATCCTCCTAATGCATTTTGTCCTTAATCATCATATAAAAAAATTGTACCCTGACTCGATTACGCTATACTTCCTACCTATGGGCATCACACCTCCTAACATGAAACGTTTCTGAGTAAATAACTGAAATATTCTAGTTTTGGCAAACTAGGGTAAGGATTTTGGCATGCAGAAGCACCCCCTTCTACATAAAGGTATTCCTATTCTCACAGTCGCAACCTTCAATCAAAGAAGAAAATAGAAAACAGAAGGGGTAAAATATAAGTAGCCTGTCACTTGAATGAAACTATATTAATATTAATGATTGCACACGTAGTAAGCTACAACTTTTCAAGAATCCAGATCATTGGGTTTCAATTGAACGCCTCAAACTTTTTGAAAATATTGCCTTTAATTAGATTCAAACGTCTTCAAAAACCTAACATTTCACTAATCACAAGTGCCTCTTGAGTTACTTATCCAAGAAGTTGTATTACTACTTCAGAGACAAAATCTTTGCTTTTTGACAAAACACTGACTAAACAGTAAACCCACAACATAATCATGCTTGGTTACAAATTGAAAGTGGCAGATTGAAGATCCCACCGGAATTCTAAGATAAACATTTGTATATAGTATGTTGGTGTTAAGCATCACACTAGATCATGCAAATGCCTACCTGGTTCAAGAAGCGGTAATCGAGTCACTAAAAGGCCATAAGGTGATCATTTCATGACCAGAGAGATGCAGATTTTACAAGACATAAACAAAAAGATAGAGTGTCAACAACACACCTTTCAAAGCCTTTTACTCTTACATTCTTATGTAACGAAAGTTGATATTGATTGGTAATGAAAATTTATAAAGAAACTCACGTGTGTCAAAATAAGTTTGATTACCGTCATACCATGGACATTGACATGAGATTTTTCTAACAGATTTACACCAATTTATTACCAGTAGACAAAATTAATTATCGCCTACATGACAAACCGTACCAGATAATATCTTCCTCTCACAAATCAGTAAAAGTTTAGAACTAAGTGATTTGGAGTTCAGGAAGCATTCAAGTTTTTGATGTACACCAACAAACTGTAGAGATAATATCTTCCTCTCACAAAGCATTAAAACTAAGTGATTTGGAGTTCAAGAAGCATTCAAGTTATTGATGTTTGCCTATGGACCCAAATCATACAGTAAACTTTATTTGTAAAATTAAGCTACTCAAACACAGTTAGGATATTTGATAATGGTTCATTGGATATGGTCACTTATTTCTATTCATTACATATTTAATCAAAGATCTTTTGTTAGATTTTTCAATAAAATGGTTTACTTTGATTGGTAAATACCACAAATATACACTACATTTGATGGTTCTTTTATGTTATACTTTTCTTTATTTCATTATTGAAAATTTGCATAATATTTCAATGTTCTTCTTTGTTCTAAAGTTATTACCTTCCCTCTAATTTTTCATTTGCAACTTAATTCGCCATATATAAAAAGTTACCACTATAAGGTATGCATATTTATGAGTAAAGGTTGGCAATTGTTAATCTGATAATACTATATTTGCCAATTAATAATGCATATGAAATTATAGTAAAAATAGTACCTAATAAATGAGACATTTTCATTGTAAAAGAAACAATGAGACATTTTGTATATAACTACCTAATATGTATTTTTTTTTTTAAACTACCCTATAAAACTGCAAATTTTGAGTACGACTACCAATTAATGGATTTCGTTACTAATTGTTGTCAATAGGATCCTCAAACTCTTTCACCTTCTGATTATAATGAATCTAGTCAAAGATAGCCTTAAAGCAAAAAAATCATAAACCAAAGTTGCAGACCATTGAGACCCAAATAGCCTGCATTCCCATATCTGAACATAAAGTCCTAAAGTGTGAAACGCTGAAACCTAATTTAAGTTGTCGACCCTAAAATCATCAATTTAAGACCCTACCTTCGAGTATTCAACCCTAAAACTTTCAATTGCCATAATTTGGACATCAAACATCTTAAATATAGAAAATTATATTCAAGAGAGAGTAAATTGATGTGGAACTTACATCTTTAATCTTCAATTGAGGAAAAGCTTTGAGGGAAAAGTGAGTTTATGGGCCCCATTGACAGTAATTAGTGCCGGAGTCTGTGGAATGGTACTCTGGTAGTGCTACTCAAACTTTTTAGTTTTATAAGGTAATGTATTATACCTTTTATTTAAAAAAAATCCGAGAGTCATTTGCAAAACAGGTCATTTCACTGGTGTACAAAACAGTCATTTACAAAAATCAGATAGTTTTGCACAAACAACCCTTGCATATTTTGCAAGCATAATTGGTTATTTCATTGTTTAATTAGAAAAGGTCATGTTTGTTTGTAATATTGACTGAAGGTACCTTAAACCTTGTAATGATCGTGCCATCGTCCCTTAACTCTTCATCACATGTTTTTTAGTCAATTACACATCAATAGAAAATTAGTTTTTACAAGATATTTCAGGTTAACGTTTATACGCCGTCTGTCCCATTATAGTTCTTTACACTTTCTTTTTCTATCAATCACACAAATTTTTTATACTTTTATATTTAAAAATGATCCAATCATAGTTTAATACATCTGTTCCCACTCCTAGAAAGTTATGGTCCCAATCACTCTCTCATTCAAAAAAGTTACCCTACTATCTCCAGCATATCATTTTACTAGATAAAAAATACCTTACTAACTCCTACCAAAACTACATTTTGAATAAAAAAATGATACCCAAATAACAACGTGCCTCCTAAACTTGTGTGCCATGATAAGTTTATAGCATACTCTCAGGACAGAAGGAGTAATTGTAGTTTAATCATTCTAAAAAGTAAGTCTTTGATGAAAAAATTCATAATTGTTTCCTTTGTAGTTGGTGATCTTGAGAATATAATAATTTCTTGATCGAATTCATTTTCTGAATTGATTATGTAAGCAATTTACAAATTTCCTAGAAACACGGTTGGTGACCCATGTATTTGTTTTTGGAAACATATGAGTAACTCTTAACATCTGGCAATCTAGGTTATATCCTGAAGTGTTTTTGTCCATAATTCGATAAATTGTGAGATCAAAGCACCAAAAATTTACAAAAAGTAGTTCCCAAAGCAGGAAAAACAAATCAAAGGTACATTACTACAATAACTTCTTCTAAGCTCGAAGGGGCACCAAAATGAAGAAATCCGAGATTTAGGGAACTTTCTTAAGATCAATTTTCAACGAAGAATAAGAGTTTTGGGGGGTTTTATTTGAGAAAAATAAAGAAAGATGAACTTTAAATTCAGATTACAGCAAAAAGTAAACCACAGTCCATGAACTAAGCCTAATCAGTCAAGCACAAAACATAGATTAGACTTTAAGAAGCCCAAGAGGAAATCCACACACAAATTAATAAATAAAGATTTTCACTAAGGGTCAGAAAGTTCCCAAATGACGAGTAGCGCGTCCTCTAGTCTCATAGCTCTATTCAATCAAAATCTTAATATGAAGCTAAAGATGCTCTTATCTATATGGGGTACATGGCATAAGAAATAAACCCTAATTGTTGTCATATATTACAATAGTGAGGCTACAACAAATACATGATAAATCTTAGTGATTAAGCAAATCCCAAAAACCGCAAAGTAAACAGCAAAGAAATAAACTCATGCAAACTAGCACGCCTAATTTTTAAAATGTCCTAGATCAAGGCCTGCCTGTGCCAAAGGGTGTGACCGACATGCCCACCCATTACACTACTCGGAAAACCGGACAATATCTAATGGATTGCGGAACAACCGTGCCATATGGCATGATGAGTCAAGCCAGTCATGGTTTACCATGATTGACTAGCCATGGTTCTTCATTGATCTTCTTTTTGTATCCAATCTAAAGCCTTTGTAAGCAATTGTAAGCCACTAAAACTTACTAATCAGCTACACAGCAGTACAGTAGCCATGACAAATGTGATACCAACTATAAAGCCACACAAGGCCAAGTATTCATCAAATTGAAAAAATCGGGTTTCTCCCCGATCCCCCGCTTCCCCAGTTGCGCCCCAATCAAGCATGGACTAGTGCCTTTCATAACGTTTTGCCTCAATGACCTCATACCTAAAGGCCCTAGACAAAGAAAACAGACACACCATTACCACAATATTTTGAGCTTCAATACAGTGGCTAAATAATAGCTCTTCATTCCTTCATACCATAATCTTTAACAAGTTTCCTCCATCATTGGTACCCCCTATAAAGCCATAGCTACAGTCATGACTGATGAGCTTTCATTTAAAGGATTATTGAGAAAAACAAACTCTTTGTTGCAGATTTTAGAAACAAAACATCAAAGCAGCCGCTAATAATGAAGCAGAGAACTTCCAGTGGTGAAGCATGCACATAAGGAGATCAATTTGGTGAGGCATATTATTCAATTTCAGCTAAGGAAAAAAGTGGACAAGAGTGGCGTATATAAGAGTTTGAAGGTGAATACCCAAACAATACTGTGATGGAGCTCAATTGTAAGAACAAAAATAGTGCAAACAGGACACTAATCGAAATACTCCCTTCGTCCCTCATTGATGTTCCTGGTTTTAATTGCACATTCACCAATGCAATTCTCTCATTATTAATATATATAATACGCACTAGTAAAAAATTATAGAACTTTGATATTACTAAAGTAATCGTTGAGACGAATCAAATAAGACCTCATAATGACTAAATTGGGGACATATATGGAAGATTCTATGTAATTTGAAATGGTGTTACGATTCTAAGTAGGAACACAAATATGGAATGAACACACCCGTCCTTGAGGGACCGGCGCCTGCCAAGGGCCCAGGGAGAAAAGGCTCAAGTTGCTGTTTTTGCAATATGCTATTTGAGATAAATAAATTTGCATTGCATTACATTTATTTAGTATAGGGTTAGCTCCTTGGTTTGTTGTCTAGTGATTGATTCCTTTGCATTTCATCTATCCTAGGTTCGAACCCCACGAATAGTTTTTGTCTTTCCCTTTCTATTTTTTCTTTTTGCTTTTCTTTTGTTTTCTTTTTTTCGCCTTTCAGCTTTCTATTTTTCCTTTTATTTTCAATGATTTAAAGCTTTAGTTTCCTTTTTTTTCTTTTTGGTTTTCTTTTATTTCCACCTGCTTAATCTTTAGTAAGTGGTTTTTTTCCTTCTCATATAGAGTAATTATGCTTTTGCTATTTCACACCCCTCTTCAATTTTATATAATTGTTCAATTTTTATGTTTACATTGTTCTTTTGCTCTAATTCGACTACAAAGTTACTAATATATAAGAACAAATGCTAATATGAAATGTTACTAAATTTATCACAATGTATATTACATTCAAAATGTTCTATTTTACGAAAATTGTACGAATCAATAAAGTAGGATAAAAAAATATATTAGATGTTAATAAAAAACGCAAATGTCAAAGTGGAACGGTTAAAAAGTGAGTACCTTATAAAAATTGTGAGCTAAAATGAATACAAAATTCATGAGTTATGAAACCCTTATTCAACCGAACTTTGACCATTATTATGTTTTGAATCGATATAAGTCAAGAATATTAGTTGACATTGGGGAGGGTTCATTTCTCTTAGTTCGACCAGGGCCTCCAAAATGTCGGGGAAGGGCCTGGGGACGAAGGGAGTACTAGAATGGAGGCAAACTTTTATATGTGATATATTATGATCAGCTCAATTGCTCAAGCAATGGCAAACTCACTAGATTTTACACTCCTCCACAAGACCAATCATACTAAAGGTATCTCCAACTCACGTTGAACTGTAGAAATTCAATATCCAAGTAACAACACATCAAAACCCCATAATTTAACATTAATTAGATAAATCATAACAGACAATCATTTTAAGAACACAATTAAATGAAAGATTAAGCGTTGTATTATGTCAGCAGGGATATTACCTGCCCAACACCGAGGAGGGTACAAGGAGGAGGTGAGGTGTGCCCAGAACATGAACCTTCAGAAAGCAACTCAGAAAACCCATTAATTTAAGAACAATGAAGACATTAATATAAGTACAGAAAGAGCACAAATGTTGAGGTAATGTAAATGCAGAAGATGGTGTAATTGATGCAGATATAAATTGTTGAACTGTGGGGAATACCTGGTATTTGTGAAGGTACAGAAGCCTCGGAAACTCTTACCGGCATCCTCTTCAAGATGTATTTGTGAAGGTAGTTTGAACTTTTGATCGAATGTTTTACTTTGATTAGAGAGATTAAGGACGGGAAATTCTATGCTTTTTATGATTCCCCACGTGCCCTAAACAAGCGAAATGTCAAAATTAGACTTTAATACAAATGGTTATGAAACAAGAATATAAAGATTATAGAGTCAAAAAATGACAGAGAAATTATTTTTTTCTTCACGAAATTGTTCATTGCCACTTAGGCTATGTTCAGTTCACCTTATTTTTGCTTATTTTAGATCTAATCAGATCAGATCTAATCAGATCAGATCAGATCAGATCAGATCATATCAGAAAAAATAAGTTCAGATCAGATCAGATTAGAAAAAATAAGTTCAGATCAGATCAGACCAGATCAGATCAGATCAGTTCAGATTATGCTTATATTTAAAAACTCATTCTTATTATTAAATACCTTTCATTACATATTAGTAAAAACTATAATAATTGAATATTAATAAAGTACTCATTGAGACGAATCAAACAAGACCCCACATGACTATATTTTTTCTTATATATTAAGAAAAATCTAAAAGATTCTATCTAATTGTGAATAGTGTCAAGATTCTAAGTCATAAAGATAAAAAAAATACAAAGGGAGTATTATTATTTACTAGTACATTTGTTCAAAAGAATTATTGTTGTTGTTGTTGTTGTTGTTGTTGTTGTTGTACTTATTAATATTGGTAATTATTAGTAATCTTGTTGTTACCATTATAAATGTCATTGTTATCATTATATTAAGTTATTTTGTTGTTATTAAATAATAGAAAATTATAAGCTACGTGTTAAGAACATAAGATTGACGCAAAAATAAGAAATATATAAAATATGATATCTCAAATTCATGACAACGAAACTACTAAGTTCGGATTACATTTCAAAATAAGCTAAGTGTGAGATACAAATAATAAATTTAGATTTGGTATACCTCTTCCTACCGAATTCCAGATCTCTTTAACTATTTGAAGTTACACGATATTTATTTCTTTTTTGCTCAAGTCATAATTGTTTGTATATCTTATTTTATTTTATATGAAAAAAAAAGTTGAATTTGTCGACTTCTCAAGTGTGAAACATTTTTTTAAAGGGAAAGTGTGAAACATTGTATAAGTGCTCTTATAAATTAATGACTTGAGTTATATAATTACTTTTAGTAATAATAATAATAATTATGATTATAATAATTATTGTTGTTCTTATAATAATGATAATAATTATTATTATTAATAAAAGTTGTGTAAAAGTTGTAATAGAAATAAAATGATAATAATAGTAATACTATAAAGAAGATCTTATAATGTATTGCATAATAATGATTTACAAAGTAATAATATAATAGTAATAATATATTTTATAAAAGATAAGATCTTGTAAATCAGATCAGTTCAGATCAGATCAGTTCAGATCAGATCAGATCAGATCAGATCAGATCAGATTAGATCAGATCAGATCAGATCAGATCAGAAAAAATAAGTTCAGATCAGATCAGATCAGAAAAAATAAGTTCAGATCAGATAAGTTCAGATCAGAAAATTTCATGTGAACTAAACATAGCCTTATGGCAAAAGCTTACAAGTCAACATGTATATATTACCCTAATATGTAGGTTTAGGAAAAATTTACCATGCATTTACATGGCATTCACTTTTTGACTTTATAACACTTCCTCCTTGAATACCCATATTTAATAGGATATAGTTGTCTCGTTAAGAACATTGTTCGAAAAAACCTAGTAAAAATAAATCCATGACTAGGAAAGGGAGTACAACTACTATGTATCCTTATATGCTTAAAATTAACTACATCGTTAAAAACCTTGTCAAGAAAAATCCCGGTGGGATAAAAACCTGATCGAAGGGAAAAAGAGTGCAACGCGTATAATACTCTTCCTGAATCTAGCATATATCGTGAAGATGACGCATTCCAATTTTTTGGACTAATTCTTCAAATTTCTTCGCTGGAAGGGATTTGGTAAATAAAATCTACAAGATTCTCACATGATTGAATCGGTTGGATGTTTATCGTCCCTTCTTTTTGGAGGTCATGAGTGAAGAAGAGCTTTGGTGATAAATGTTTAGTTATGGCTGCTTTGATGTACCCTTTCGCTTACTTGGGTGATACATGCAGTATTGTCTTCGTATATGATAGTTGGATTTGTTGTTATTGTTTCCATTTCACACTCTTCTTGGATATTCTTGATCATTGACCTTAGCAATACACAATCCCGTCAGCTTCTTAAAGAGCAATTAGTTCTACATGATTGATGATGTAGCAGTCAAGGTTTGCTTCGTGGATTTTTAAGTTATTGCAGTACCTCCATAAGTGAAAAAAATACCCGGATTAAGACTTAGCTTTTGTGGGTCTGATAGGTAGCTATCATATGCATATTCAATGAGTGATGCATTTGGTTTCGACTGATAAAATAATTCAAGGTCTTGGGTTCCTCGAAGATAACGTAATAAGTGTCTGACTCCATTCCAATGTCTCTTTGTTGGTGCATTATTGTATCTAGCTAACAAGTTTACTGAAAAAGCTATATCAGGTCAAGTATTATTAGCTAAGTACATTAAGGCACCAAGTGCACTTAGATATGGTACTTCAGGACCAAGAATTTCTTCGTTTTCTTCTCGTGGTCTGAATGGATCATCTTTCTCATTCAGGGAACGCACTATCATTGGAGAACTTATTAGGTGGGGTTTGTCCATGAAAGAACGTTTCAGATTTTTTCCTGTCTAGTTTGATTGATGGACAAAAATCCCATTTCTCAAATGTTCCATTTGCAGTCCAAGGTACAATTTTGTCCTCCCGAGATCTTTCATCTCAAATTCTTTCCTCAAGTACTTTGCAGTCACTTCAAGTTCTCTAGGAGTTCCGATAATGTTCAAATCATCGACATAGACAGCAATGATGGCGAATCCTGATTTAGATCGCTTAATGAAAACAAAGGGATTGATGATTTGATTATTTTTTGAATCCTTCTTTCAATAGGTATTCACTAAGACGATTATACCACATACTGCCAGATTGTTTTAACCCATAGAGTGACTTTTTCAATTTCATTGAAAACATCTCTTTGGGAATGTGATTTTCTGGTAGTTTTAGTCCATCAGGGACTTTCATATAAATATCTATGTCAAGTGAGCCATACAAATATGTGGTCACTACATCCATCAATCTCATTTGCAATCCTTTCGAAAATGATAGTGTAGTTGTGTAATATCCTGAAAACTTAAGCGTATTAAAGTAAATAATTAATTATTATGAGTAGTTAAAAATATATTTTATTTTTATCGTTTCACTAATTAAGCAAAATATAAAACGATTATAAAACTACAGCATAAAATTTATCAACTTAAATTGTGTTAATATCTAGGTGACAATAATAGTATATTTTATGATTTCATGAATTTAAGAAAAAGGTTAGTAGTTATTGTTTTATAAAAAAGGAATAAAAATACATTACATCAACAACCATATTCTAATGCTAAGCCACGTGAAGTAGGGTGAAGGTGTAGAGATTTTCTGATTTTTGTTACAGATAGGAGATTTTTTTTTCACCAAAAATCAGCTAAGTGAATTTTCCTACTTTCTTCCTCTTCCATGGTATTTGGCAAACATGCCAACATTCCCCATCCTTTTTCTGCACAAAATTGGTAACCCAATACCTCCCCTTCTAAAATCAGTAAATGCAGACATTCTTCTCCATTCATCTTCTTCCCAAATCAGATTTTGGGTCTTGAAATTCAATCTATAAAGCTTATTGATTAGGGAGTACAATTTTTTTGAATAATTCCAGCTGAATCAAAGGAGAAATTGGAGATTACGCTACTCTTAAAACTATGATTTCTCTGTCTAGTTTAATAGGCTAGGGTTCTTCCTGCAATTTTGGGCATTTTCTTGTCCATTGAATTATTTTTTGGTAAACTGGGCCAAAATAGGGGCATCTATGGTATTTTTTACGTAATACCTCGAATTTTCAAAAGTTATTTTGTTATGTGCTAAGGTTTACTATTATTTTCACTTTAAAATTACTTTTATAATAATGCAATTTTATTTGATAACTATGTTTATTAATATATTGATTTCACTCAGTTTTGATTTGTTTAACAAGTTTCAATTACATCATTTGTTTAACAAGTGACGCCGGCTTACTGGCGTTCTCTTTCCTCTCCTTGAATAACTGGATTAATTGAATTAATTATGTGATTCTTCAGTGTATATTTATATGTGTATATGTGTTATGACTTCCAAACCTATTAATCTACTATTTTGCAAAGTACTTTCAACTTAAGTATTTTACGGGATGGAGTTGGAATTACTCAGTTTTTCTGATTTTTGGAGCTTGTCGCTCTTGTCTCTTTTCATTGCATTTATGCCAGGTGGATGATCGACAGGGGAACCAAAAGGAGATCATCTAGAGTTGTCATCCACTTAGCATGCGATTAGCTTCCGCTGGAACTTTGAAACACTTAAGTAATTAGTATTGTTTAATAAACGATTTACTTGGTTGTAAGGATTAATGAATTTGAGTTTAGTATGTTTCAACCTGGCCTTGCATTTATTTCCAAGGAGATAAGTTTGGCGGTAGTGCCTCCTGTCGAGTCGAACCCTCGTGGATCCCCCCCACATCTCGAGTTTTGTTAATTAAAGAAGGGTTCGGGTCGGCAGGGGTGTTACTAAATGGTATCAAAGCGAAGTTAGATTAACTAGGGAAATATTAATTTTTT